>NC_069137.1:34501083-34801083 GCF_026914265.1 Mya arenaria | reverse complement strand
CAGTTCTTAGAACGTTTAATATACTCTTAGCACATTTGTAATAAGTTCAATATAATATATTGCTATTAGACATACAACTTCTTGTAAATTAATGAACTCACGTTTCAAGTTGTTGAAGCATTAAATTACCGCATCCTTTTCTTAGATCAATAAAGTGCATTTTAAATGAAGTGATACATCTTGCGATAGACAAAAACACAACAATTTCTCCCTTAATTGGAACTAATTACTGAAGAGACGAAGCATCCATAATTGTACGTTTTGCAAATGTTTCTCTCAAAGCGACCAATGAAATCGCTTGGAAAGACGACGAAATAACAATCGAAACTCTCTTAAGTCTTTCCATAGAGCAAAGTTTTTGTATAAACCTCGCAGGGATCCCCACCATAAACAAAGTTTTAATATTGCAAGTAAACACTATAAGAAAGTATTAAACACAAACTATAAAAAACAACAAAGATTAAACGCTTCTAAGTTAAAACAGCTCAGCATATCTGACCCTAAAAGCTTTTGGAAATATTTGAAAGCTCGAAAGCCTAACAACTGCTCTGCATCACTAAATGTAATGTTTGATCATTTTAAAAACGCCAACTCGGGCGATATAACTGAAAATCATGCTGATATCACTACGGATACAAATGCGTTTGATATTAAAGCAGATGTAGATATACACATGCTAGATAACGAAATAACACTTGAAGAAATTGAAGTGCTGTTAAAAATTTAAAAAATAACAAGGCATCTGGCGATGATAAAATAATAAATGAATACCTGAAATATTCCTTTTATGAAGATTGTGTATCTAAAGCTATGTAATATTGTCTTTAAAACCGCAACTATACCCGACAATTGGTGTTATTAACCCAGTGTATAAAAATAAGGGTGATATGTGTGATCCCGCTAATTATCGCCCAATAACACTGCTTAGTTGCTTTGGTAAGCTATTTACTACAGTTTTGAATAATAGACTATTCACTAGCCCGCCGGCACGTCATAAATGAATGGCGGTCGGCGAGGACACCTAAAACATACATTAATACATTTGATAGGACCTCTGTGAGTCTCCAGCCTCCAAATAAATATTCTAATTTCTTTAGAATTGATAAATGCATAACGAGGCTGAGACTGGGCACATCACTTCTCCCAGGAAGTGCTGGGAAATATATTCTCAAAGGTGATCCGAACTGTGCTCGGTGTGGAGTGACCTGTGACACTTCCCACATTCTGTTACACTGTGACACTTACAGGGGACAGAGGGCAGAACTTAGGGCAGCCCTAACTTTTTCTGGTTTGGATTATAATATAAACAATATTCTAAACCCCAGCAGGGCTGCCCAGAGGTCTGTCTTCAGGTCACTTGCCAAATTCCTGGTTGACTGCCAGATAACCGACAAAATTTAGACATAATATACAATGTGTTGTATATCATAATATACAATATGTTACAATATTTTTAATTATATTTTTATTTTTATTTATAAAGGTCGGTTGTCTGGAAGCTGTCGGCACTTTTAATTAATTGCCCCATAACTGGATTTAGCATTCTCTATTAAATACTGTCAGGAACAGTCTAATTTAACATGTTGTTCATTTTTGAACATCATATATATATATATAATCTAAGCTATTATTTACATTTTTAATTTATATTTTATCTTATTTAATTATTAATGTTACCCCTTTTACCGGCAGCTTTATCCTACCCGGGTCAGGTGTCGGGAAGGTTCCATTCAGTACCCCAAGACTCCTAGCAAAAATAACATTTAATTATCCATCATAAATTGAAAAACTAAGTGAATAATACAAGGCCAAATATTCTTAGTAACAAATTATACAGGTTGGAAATTAGTAATAAAACTTTGACCAACCACAACTAAATCTTAATAGCTTAAATAGTAGCCTTACAATTTTGTTTACTATAATCTTAATAGTATTCACCGTGGGAAACACATTCCAACGGTCACGTGATTTTCATTGATCAAGTTTGTTTATACTCTCGATCGTGAGAAATACCTATCGATCAGTAGTATATATCGTAGTCATATAATTGTGCACACTCTGACCCGTATAAATACTACTAGTGGTGTGTATTTTATTTAACAATCATAGTGAATTTAACGGTAAAATTACCCTTCGATAGTCCGTCTGTTTAATCCTCCGCCATTGAGTGAATTTGTCACGTGACACTTTCCTCCCACATGGTATCTTCTTCAATGGAGAGTATTCAAGTAGCATAAATCATGGCACCCGGCGAACTCGTTCTTTTCTCTATCCCGGGGTGGGAAAAATAGTCATACTGAACGGAGCCACCCCTGTAGAATAGCACAAGCATTCACAATAAATTCCTTTTTTTATTTTTCAAACATTAAACCCCAAACATTTATGGGAAGAAGGGCTTCTGGGAGTTTGTTTATATGTTGCTTTAATAATTCACCAGCCGTTGTATATTATAAATGTACCGTTCCTCCGGGGTGAGAATCCTTTTTATGTAAATAATGTATATAACATTTTAAATTATTATATAATATTTTAACAGTGGCCCTGAAAAGGATCGTTTTCTTTCTTATAGTTAGTAAAGTCTTTGTTTATGCCAGTACTAAATTACCATCCGGAAACGGCTCTAATATAAATAGCGATATTTTAAACACACCCTGGAGGATCAACCAATCTATATTTTATTTCATAATTTAATCAATCCTTGGCAACGCTTTCACATATTGTAACACCATAGGATGGAGTCTTAAGCTGGGAATTGTTATATTCTCCATCCTGGTTTGCCTGGTTACACAGCGATACTAGTCCAAAAAAAAAGAAAAAAAAGAAAAAAGAACAACAACAACAGTTGGACACCTATATATACATGTATAACACACTTTTCTATATCTTATTTATTTTTTATTTATTTTTTTAATCTTTTTATTGAATATCGCTGTTGTATTATAAACAAGAAAAAAAAAAGAATTTACTCAAAGGAGAAAAAAAAAAAAAAAAAAAAAGGAAAAAAAAATCCAGGCAAACGCACTGAGGCATAGTCCTCATTGCAAACCAGCATATACCGCCCCCATCTCTGGTGGGGGTGGTTTAGGAAACTAACTAGTGAGAAATCTGTCATTTAAAAAAATAAATAAAATTTCTCACTAGCTAGTTGTTATAATGCCAAGGATACGTTGTAAATATAAACAATTACTATTGTAAAGAATTTTAAAATTTAGACATCTTTTTAAAAAAATGTAGGCTGAGCCTAAAATGTTTGTATAGATGTATTTGAAGTGTTTGATTTTAATGCGTATGTGATAGATACTTAAGATATTATTTGAATATTGAATTTTTAACCAGAGATTTATACATACTGTGTAGGAATATTTTTATATATACAGTCCAAAGCACCCACGCTACGATTAAAGACGAGATGTTGTAAATGTTATTAAATCTGTGGAAATACTGTAAAACGTAGCGTGCTCGCCGAATGGGTATAACCCGATGGCGAGGGTAAATAAGCTCCCCCCCCCACCCCCCCCCCCCCCCTAGACTATTTAAATTCATTGAAAAGTACGATATGTTAAGCGAATTTCAAACTTGTTTTAGACCAGCACATTCAACAGTCGATAACATGTTTGTTTTGAATATGCTTATAGAACACATGTACACATCTCGCAAGAAATTGTTCTGTGCCTTTATTGACTAAAAAGGAGCCTTTGATTCCATTAATAGAAACATGCTATGGTTTAAACTACATGGACATAAGATACAAGGATTTTTTTAAAATGTTGTTAGGAACATGTACGTACAAGCAAAAAGCTGTGTTAGGTGAATGGAAAAAGTCTGACTATTTCCCTTGTTGTGTTGGGGTCCGGCAAGGAGAAAGTTTATCTCCTTTGCTGTTTTCATTCTTTGTAAATGATTTGCATCAATATTTTCTAAGTAGCTTGGTTGTAAATGGTATTGTTATTAACAAACATGAACATGATTACAGGTTAATTGATTTTTTTTTAATTGAAGTTATTTGTACTCCTTTATACGGACGATACTGTTATATTGTCTGAATCTGCTATAGATTTACAGAATGCACTAAACTTGTATGAGAACTATTGTTTACAGTGGAATTTAACTGTTAATACTTCAAAAACTAAGGTTGTCATTTTCTCTAGAGGTAGACTAAACCACCATACGTTTTCTTTATGTAATAATACAATAGATGTTGTTACGGAATATAAATATTTAGGAGTTATTTTTACTAAAAGTGGCTCGTTTTGTAAAACAAAGGACTATATTTCAAAACAGGCAACAAAGGCAATGTTCTGTTTGCTTAAAAAGTCAAAATATTTATGTTTATCTATTGATTTACAAATAGATTTGTACAACAAAATTATTAAACCTATATTACTATATGGTTGTAAATTTTGGGGTTTTGGCAACAATTATATACTCGAAAAGGTTCAATTGAAATTTCTAAAATATATATTAAATGTTAAAAGTAGTACGCCAACATGTATGCTATATGGTGAAACGGGTGTTAAGCCTTTACAAATTGATATAGATTCACGTATGGTCAATTACTGGTCCAACTTGATCGTTCCATCATGTCATAAACTCTCAATCTCAGTATACAACGTCACATTGAGAAAATTCCTGTATTCTGCCAATGTTAGAGCTAATGACTTCAAATGGATTAAACATGTTAAGAATATCTTCATCAAATGTGGTCTTATTAATTTTTGGCAAAGCCACGAATTTCCAAATAAAAAATGGTTACAAAAGAGTGTTAAGCAGAAATTGTCGGATTTGTTTTTAAACGAATGGTACACTACTGTGAACTATTTAAGTAAATGTGTAAAATATAGATTGTTTAAAGAACGCGTTGAATTTGAAAACTATCTTGTTCAAACACCGCCAAAATTATTGAACTATGTTATACGATTTAGAACAAGAAACAATCATTTTCCTATTGAAATAGGTAGTTGGAGGAATATAAATATATTAGACAGAATTTGCCACCTTTGTGATTCAAATCGTATTGGTGATGAATTTCATTATTTGTTAGAGTGTATTTATTTCACTAACGAAAGGCGACGTATCATAAATAACTGTAATTTTAGAAATCCGAATATATTGTCTTTTAAACGTGTTATGAAATTAAACCCAGAATGTATTATGTTTTCAAAGTTGTGTAAATTTATGAAATGTATCATTAAAAAAGTTAATTATAGAATATAATGTACTCCTCTTTATACCATGATGTTAAGTATTATATTATGATTGAAGTTCATTTTTCAAAGCCTCTTTATGTGTAACTGTATAATATGTTCATTACAATTCTCATTTTGTCATGCATGTATGACATGAGCTCACTGAATAAACTTGAAACTTGAAAACTTAAGTGTTGAAAGTGTTCCTAGTGTGGTTTCACCGGTTTCAAACAGGCATTTACATGTATAACTGGAAATTAAGTTGATAAGTATTCTTTGTTGATGCATGATAACTAACACTTTGATTGGACTGTAACTAATTCCATATTTAAACTTAAAAGCCTTGTGTCCAAATTTCAGATAATTTTGTTTTTAAAAAAAGAGCTAAGTATAAAATTGTAAAATAATTTTAAAGTTACTTTAGTAGCCTTAAGTTAAAAAATGGCTTTGTTAAAAGTTAAAAGTTTTAAAAGAAATATATTTAAATTGTTATTTAACCTTATAAAACGAACATTTTCTGCAACTGTGTTATCATGGTTATACACAGCCTAGAAACATCGGTATTGCCAAAAATCAATGGCATGCATGTTAAATGGAAATAACAGTTTCATGGAAGCCACGACTAGTACATCGGCAGCAATGTTAGGTGTAGTACAGTCAACATCTTCCAATCACCGAACTTTTGAAGCGGTATTCCGTAACTTAAAAGCCGCCTTGTTTATGGATTGGTTGGCTTGTTAGTTTCCTACTATAAATCCCCTTTTATTGCTCTGGTGTCACTGCAGGGTGCTGGATTTCATGTGTATTGTGTTTCGGCTAATTTTAAAATAGAGCTATGTTCAAGGTAGAAGGGCTATTCAAGGCTTTGCTTGACATGTCTGATCTGATCAATAATTACAGATACAAGACGGCAATAAAGATAAGGATATTTTTGCAATACTGAAAAAACGCCTATTTCTTGTTCGCTATTATTTCAGTCATGTTGCATAGTTATACAACTAATCATTACAAGACAGAAGGTAATTTGAACACTTACCAAGAAATAACGGGTTTTCGTAGAAAATCTCCTTGTGAAGATCCTTCATAGAAACAATCGAAACCCATCAGCTACAAACGTCTGTAGAGGCATGGCCGTTGTTTCATTGAAGTTAACAATTAGAACTACTTGACTACACTTACTGATTCAATCTCTTTCTATGAAGATAGCATACTTTGTGATGACTGATATTTATGATGTTCAAATGTTCTGAGAATACGGGAATTTTGTTCATGTGCCCTCTTGCTGTCATTACATTATGAACACAAAGAAACTATTTTATGAATCAAATCCTTAAATTGAGATATCATTTTAGTATTCATCATGGTTAAAATATTGTTAACTCGTATGCAGCTGAGGGTTCTTTGTAAAACCATAAAGTTATCGAAAGCATGCTTTTATAAAACAATAGCTATTTAGTGTAACGTCGTTTATCATTGGTTTAATGACGTCGTGCAAATCCAATATGAATGCAATATTGACATAAAAGATGAAGTTATAACCCTTGTTATACATTATGACCGTCAATTTTCTGCTATGAAACAGGTATACTATTGTTGTACTATCACGAGGTAGCAATTTATGAACGTATCACAAGATTGCAAAATATGAATGGCCAGAACCATCATATACGTTAACACATAATGTCACAAATGTAACATGCAACATATACTCTATGTGACAGCAATTGGATATATTCATTTGAGTTTTAACACAGGTTTTATGATACGTATGAAGATCTTCTGGACGAAAGAACAAACATTGAAAAAACCCATCAGTTATGTACTTCGGGGTTTTGGAAATACATTAGTTTCCGGGTTCATTGAGAGGACCAACCCCAACAATAACTGCTCATTTTAATCTTGTATTTCTATATTGTTTTACCTGTATTATATTTGCATATACTGAACATAGTTGGTTATTCCGTGCCTTCTGTATTTCTATACGGCTTTACATGGATAACATTTGTTTATACTAAACGAAGCTATTTTTTAGGTGTTTCCATTTTGCTTTACATGGCTTACATCTGTGTATTCTGAACGGAATGGATTATTTTGTGTCCATTTGGCAGGGCTGCTTGTCTTACCTTCATAACAATAACTATTTTCTGTGCTGGATTTATTTGGAACATCTCGTATACATTTATATACATCTGGCAACAACACATGAGTATTTTCAATATAACCATGCTGTTAGCGAAAATATGCATTGAAGATTTAATTTTGCCGTGAAACTGGTCTTAAATTAATTATTTCCAAGTATCTGTGTTGCATCAAAGATGGCGTCGGATTAAAAGGGTTGATTTTCTTCTAAAAAAAACAATGGACGAAATAACATTGTCTGTATAAGAGAAATAGCGTTATATTCAAGTGTCTTCATTAACAACAAGTTCATCTATACATGCAAGCAAACGTGCAAACTTTCATATTCACTACAGAGATATACGAGGGCTGTTTAAGAAGTTCGCAGACTGTTTACATATATATTTCAATATGCCAGATATCATATTGCTGTACCAACCTTCCATTGAGTTATTAGCTGTTAAAGAACATGAGGGCAAGTTCGGTGGTGCACGTTAAGCGATATATTATTTTGATGCCGTGAAAGCACTTTCTACCTTTAAAACTTGATAAGGTTTTTGTTAATAAACCATTGCACTACGGTTTGTTTATAATGCGTTTTCAAGTTAACAAATCGCAATTGAACAATATTTAGTGTATTGGCCGGACAATTCAACCACTTACAGCTAAAATGCGAAATGTAATGTAATAAGTAGCACCATCATTGTGAGAACGAAACTGGAACTTAACAAAGACTATTGAACATATACAATATATACGTTTAGTATATACAATATACAAACTTGATATTGGTCCATGAAGAATAGTATTTACCCTCGCAGGTAAAACATAAACTTTAAGCGAATGTATATTTTCAGCTGTAAGTGACATATCATTGCTGGCGGAAATCACCGGGAGAAGCCTAGAATCGTGGCTTGTTTAAAGACTTGACTTGTAAAATGGAATCGATATCATTGCCCTATCTTTAAATCAATACATTTGATATTTTCCATTCAAAAAACATATCTTCGAAATAGTTTTGTTTTACTAATGAAAACTCAAATACAAACTATCTAAAATAGAAATGTATGAATAAAAGACACTTTACTGTTTTCAATTAATACATACGATACATCAAATTCATACCAATACCAACTTGAAGCGTACGTAGCAATGATTTGGGGGGGGGGGGGGGGGGGGGGTAAAACACTATTTTTGAGGCATTGTTACATTACAAATCATTTGACCACCTGGGATATTATTAACCGCACTAAAACTATTATGCTATTGTTTTAAAACGAGGTGAATGTGGTAGGATAGAAAACAAACATAAATTTGCTTCTATATAAATTGGTATCTTAACCGGCTGTATTAAATTTCTGCAAACTAATCAAAATTCATTAATCAATTGTAAGTACACCAAAGATACTCCCTGGAAGCTATAAGATGAAATATTTGGAAACATAAATATAAGCCAAAATATAAACACAAATATCTAATATAGGACGTAATGCTCCTTTAAAAAGGTTTTGAGATAATCCTCTTCATTTGGATTTTATATTGAAAAAATGCGATTTAAAATTGTTCAACGTTTACATCGCGATTAAAGTTTATCTTCTCGGAATGGTTTGCAAGTTTATACATACTCTAGAGCAGGAACACTATTTATGCTTGTTACCAAATCTTTGTTCTGAAATTCCCTCAACGCTTTGTATCTACAGAAGTTAAGCAGTTCCCTCTGAGTGACATGTCCAAGTTGCGCCCCTTCATGCCAGGTGCTCGTGCTGGATCCAATCTCTAACCCCAGGAAATATTTCTTTGTCTCCTTTGTAACCTTGACAGGTGCGATGGTAAAATCAAGCTGATAAAGGCAGGACACAGCTTCTAGCTGGATACCCGAAGTTGAAATAGCGATCATTCCAAACTGAATTTGGCCGGAGCAAAAATCTTCCCCAAATGTAAACTCGAACACTTTGACATCAAATTCCTTGCAAAACTGGATCCCTCTCAGCTTTTGTTGTATTTCCCATTTTTTATCGCCATACTCATCACCAATTTTATCAACGAGTGTATGCAATTCTGTGAAACCGATGTAATCCTTCACATTGCATGTTTCGGCCCAACTTAAGAAGTTGGCTTGTAAAGTGCGCCCAATACCTTCAGCGTTTTTCTGACAAACCCTGACTTCGGACAACGCACTGTCAAGGCGGTTCAACGAGGACAAATTGTTTCCAATCCACGTTGAATTTCCATGTTCAATCGAACGAAAGTAAGATGGTGACCTTTCCAAGTCTGGCTGGAATCCTAAAACAAGCGAAACAACTATTGCCAGGGTAGCATTAAAATGTTATTAATGATCTTGACTATCATTTGATAAATCGCCAGAGGCATGGAGACAGTTAGGACCTCTTAGCAATTAGTGCCAAATGACCTAAGATCAGGATATTTAGCAGAATTCGATATCAGAAAAGAGTTATGACCCGTATATTCAAATACTTTTATTCAAATATTTCCAATATTACCATTTGGTAATTGTTTCAAAATATATCAAATAACGACCGAGAACATTCGATTTGAAATTCGAATGTTCTACACTCCTGATGATAAAATGGCCCAAATGCCATTATTGTTCGTATTCCAGATCATTAAACTAAATACGACCTAAAAGTGAAGTATATCGTGCTTAGTCAATGTGAACTTGCGTCTGAATAAGTAGTACTCACTAAGAAAGAGAATAATTTAAGTAGTAGTAACTCCAGCCATAACCCAAATTATTGAACAGGTGGGGTAGATGGTGAGGTATCTGTTTTCTACTAAGTTCTCAAGGACTACGTTTAGTAGATACCGTGTGTTTAACTAAAAAGCATTGTCATTCATCAGCAAGATAGTTTTTGAACTACTAAACTCCACAGTGTAAGTACCCTTTCGATATGGCAGGCATACATATACATACGACATTTATGCTCGATACCCACTCTATGTTATAAATCATATTCACTCCAGAAGGCGTAAAATGCGTGTGTACCTTCCTGTTCATGTTCATATGTTGTTGATGAGGTACCCATGGCCTCTACAGCCGTGGTCAACCTGAACAAAAAAACAATGTACTTACTATTTTACTACTTCCGAATACTTAATATTTCTGGATTAGAAATCATTGTTAACAAAAAACAAAGCACAACTGGAACATGTTCATACAATGTTTAGATTTATTCTATAATAACTGTATTGTTTTCAAAATTTAACGAATATGTTTAAGGTCAGTTATTTAACAAAGGTACAATCTGCATTCGACTTACGTAGGTACAATTGACTCTTCAACTGCTGAAGTACACTTGTCTAAAATATTACTTGTCTCGTCGACCACTGTCGAACCTGTTTCTTTCACTGTGTCTACCATTACTTCAATGAACTGACTGGCTTCGTTCCCCAGTGAACGTTTCTTAACGCTCTGGTAGGCTTTTAACCTGATACTGAAAATGATACTTTGAGTTTATAATGTATGTTAAATGAAGTTTTATGTAGTTTTCTGATAAGGCTTATATTTGTTAACTTGTAATCATTGATAACTGTTGGGAGCAGCATTGTGCTTATCAACCTAGTTGGATCAATTGTATGTTAAAATGTTATTTGATGTTGAGTAGAAAGCCAAACTTTAAACCTAGGTACACGAAATTATTTTTCTTGTCCGACACAGATCGATTCAGTATTTGTCATACACAAAACATAATCGTACATGTCACCCCCAATCTTTACACAGGTGATGTTTGTATCCGGTCGTTGAGTACGCCACATTTGTGCTCTGCAGTGGTGATATGCCACATTTATGCTCTACGGTGATGTGATGTCACAGTTGTGCTCTACAAGTGGTGTTATTTCACATGTATATTCCACAGTGATGTAATGTTACAGTTGTGCTCTACAAGTGGTGTTGTTTCACAATTATGCTCTATAGTGATGTGATGTTAAATTTGTGCTCTGCAAGTGGTGTTAAGCAACATTTATGCACTACAGTGATTTGATGTGATGTCACAGTTATGCTCTGCAAGTGGTGTGGTTTCACATATATGCTCTACAGTGATGTAATGTCACAATAACTGTTGTACTCTGCGAGTGGTGTTATGCCATTATACCACATTTGTGCTCTGCAGTGGTGATATGCCACATTTATGCTCTACAGTGATATAAGTGAAGTAATGTCACAGATGTGCTCTGCAGTATGTAATGCCACGTATGTGATCATGATGTTGTGCTATGCCACATTTATGCTCTGCAGTGTTGTTATGCCACAGTTGTGCTATGCAAGAGGTGTTGTGCCACATGTATGCTCTGCAAATGGTGTTGTGCCACATTTATGCTCTGCAAGTGGTGTTGTGCCACATTTATGCTCTGCAAGTGGTGTTGTGCCACATGTATGCTCTGCAAGTGGCGTTGTGCCACATCTATGCTCTGCAAGTGGTGTTTTGCCGCATGTGTGCTATTCAAGTGATGTTATGCCACATTAGTGTTATGCAGGTTGTGTTAAGGCACATTAGTGTTATGCGGGTTGTGTTAGGCCACATAAGTGTTATGCAGGTTGTGTTAGGGCACATTAGTGTTATGCAAGTGATGTTATGCCATATTAGTGTTATGCAAGTGATGTTATGCCATATTAGTGTTATGCAAGTGATGTTATGCCATATAAGTGTTATGCAAGTGGTGTTATGCCATATTAGTGTTATGCAAGTGATGTTATGCCACATTAGTGTTATGCAAGTGATGTTATGCCATATTAGTGTTATGCAAGTGATGTTATGCCATATTAGTGTTATGCGAGTGATGTTATGCCATATTAGTGTTATGCAAGTGATGTTATGCCATATTAGTGTTATGCGAGTGATGTTATGCCATATTAGTGTTATGCGAGTGATGTTATGCCATATTAGTGTTATGCGAGTGATGTTATGCCATATTAGTGTTATGCGAATGATGTTATGCCATATTAGTGTTATGCAAGTGATGTTATGCCATATTAGTGTTATGCAAGTGATGTTATGCCACATTAGTGTTATGCAAGTGATGTTATGCCATATAAGTGTTATGCAAGTGATGTTATGCCATATTAGTGTTATGCAAGTGATGTTATGCCATATTAGTGTTATGCAAGTGATGTTATGCCATATTAGTGTTATGCAAGTGATGTTATGCCATATTAGTGTTATGCAAGTGGTGTTATGCCATATTAGTGTTATGCAAGTGGTGTTATGCCATATTAGTGTTATGCAGGTTGTGTTATGCCATATTAGTGTTATGAAAGTGATGTTATGCCACATTAGTGTTATGCAAGTGATGTTATGCCACATTAGTGTTATGCAAGTGATGTTATGCCACATTAGTGTTATGCAAGTGATGTTATGCCATATAAGTGTTATGCAAGTGGTGTTATGCCATATAAGTGTTATGCAAGTGGTGTTATGCCATATATGTGTTATGCAAGTGGTGTTATGTCATATAAGTGCTATGCAAGTGGTGTTATGCCATATAAGTGTTATGCAAGTGGTGTTATGCCATATAAGTGTTATGCAAGTGATGTTATGCCACATAAGTGTTATGCAAGTGATTTTATGCCACATTAGTGTTATGCAAGTGATGTTATGCCATATTAGTGTTATGCAAGTGATGTTATGCCACATTAGTGTTATGCAAGTGATTTTATGCCATAGTAGTATTATGCAAGTGATTTTATGCCATATTAGTGTTATGCAAGTGATGTTATGCCACATTAGTGTTATGCAAGTGGTGTTATGCCATATAAGTGTTATGCAAGTGATGTTATGCCATATAAGTGTTATGCAAGTGGTGTTATGCCATATATGTGTTATGCAAGTGATGTTATGTCATATAAGTGCTATGCAAGTGATGTTATGCCATATTAGTGTTATGTGAGTGATGTTATGCCATATTAGTGTTATGCAAGTGGTGTTATGCCATATAAGTGTTATGCGAGTGATGTTATGCCATATAAGTGCTATGCAAGTGATGTTATGCCATATTAGTGTTATGCAAGTGGTGTTATGCCATATAAGTGTTATGCAAGTGGTGTTATGCCATATAAGTGTTATGCAAGTGATGTTATGCCACATTAGTGTTATGCAAGTGATATTATGCCACAGTAGTGTTATGCAAGTGATGTTATGCCATATAAGTGTTATGCAAGTGATGGTATGCCATATTAGTGTTATGCAAGTGATGTTATGCCATATTAGTGTTATGCAAGTGGTGTTATGCCATATTAGTGTTATGCAAGTGATGTTATGCCATATTAGTGTTATGCAAGTGGTGTTATGCCATATTAGTGTTATGCAAGTGATGTTATGCCACATTAGTGTTATGCGAGTGATGTTATGCCACATTAGTGTTATGCGAGTGATGTTATGCCATATTAGTGTTATGCGAGTGATGTTATGCCATATTAGTGTTATGCGAGTGATGTTATGCCATATTAGTGTTATGCGAGTGATGTTATGCCATATTAGTGTTATGCAAGTGATGTTATGCCATATTAGTGTTATGCAAGTGATGTTATGCCATATAAGTGTTATGCAAGTGGTGTTATGCCATATTAGTGTTATGCAAGTGATGTTATGCCATATTAGTGTTATGCAAGTGATGTTATGCCATATAAGTGTTATGCAAGTGATGTTATGCCATATATGTGTTATGCAAGTGATGTTATGCCATATAAGTGTTATGCAAGTGGTGTTATGCCATATTAGTGTTATGCAAGTGGTGTTATGCCACATTAGTGTTATGCAAGTGGTGTTATGCCATATTAGTGTTATGCAAGTGATGTTATGCCATATTAGTGTTATGCAAGTGATGTTATGCCATATAAGTGTTATGCAAGTGATGTTATGCCATATTAGTGTTATGCAAGTGATGTTATGCCACATTAGTGTTATGCAAGTGATGTTATGCCACATTAGTGTTATGCAAGTGATGTTATGCCATATTAGTGTTATGCAAGTGATGTTATGCCATATTAGTGTTATGCAAGTGATGTTATGCCATATTAGTGTTATGCAAGTGGTGTTATGCCATATTAGTGTTATGCAAGTGGTGTTATGCCACATTAGTGTTATGCAAGTGGTTTTATGCCACATTAGTGTTATGCAAGTGATGTTATGCCACATTAGTGTTATGCAAGTGATGTTATGCCATATAAGTGTTATGCAAGTGATGTTATGCCATATTAGTGTTATGCAAGTGATGTTATGCCACATTAGTGTTATGTAAGTGGTGTTATGCCATGTAAGTGTTATGCAAGTGGTGTTATGCCATATAAGTGTTATGCAAGTGATGTTATGCCATATTAGTGTTATGCAAGTGATGTTATGCCATATTAGTGTTATGCAAGTGATGTTATGCCATATTAGTGTTATGCAAGTGTTGTTATGCCATATTAGTGTTATGCAAGTGTTGTTATGCCATATAAGTGTTATGCAAGTGATGTTATGCCATATAAGTGTTATACAAGTGATGTTATGCCATATTAGTGTTATGCAAGTGATGTTATGCCATATTAGTGTTATGCAAGTGATGTTATGCCATATTAGTGTTATGCAAGTGATGTTATGCCATATTAGTGTTATGCAAGTGATGTTATGCCATATTAGTGTTATGCAAGTGATGTTATGCCATATTAGTGTTATGCAAGTGATGTTATGCCACATTAGTGTTATGCAGGTGGTGTTATGCCATATTAGTGTTATGCAAGTGGTATAACGCCACATGTGTGTTCTGCTGTGGTGCTGCACCACAATTGTGCCGTGCAGCGATAGAATACCGCATTTGTGCTCAGCAATTGGTACATTACCAGGATTGGATATGCACACAGTGGAACGTCACAGTCAAAGTATGCCTGCCATTGAACTCTGCGAGGTCAAAGAGGTGCGCCAGATATTTATGACTAGTTATTCTGCCTGGAATGTCCTAAACGTTGACATATTTCGATGGTTTTTAGACATGTAAGGGTTTGTATGAATAACAAATATCCTACAGTTGGTATGGTTTTTTTTGTTAAATATCAAAGTATAATATTTCGTTAAAATAATAACATATCCCCGTTTCTTTCTTTATTAACACAAAAATTGCTGCCTAAAACAAGCCTTATTCCTAGTTTTGCCTTGTTTGTTTTATGATCGTGTCTTATACAGTATTAATAAGTGCAAAAAATGAGTAGCTTTACTCATAATAACAACGCGAGTAAATTGCGTTCATATCCCCGATAATGACATCAACCGCGCAATTCATTTCTTATATTTACACCAATAGTTCATTATTTCATTCAAGAATTGTTAAAAAAAATCATTTCATTTAAGAAAACCTTTAAGTAATCCGTTCTTACTCATTCTGTAAATAGAACGACCCGACTATAACTGGAAACATTTTTTTCAAATGACGTCACAATAACGCGGGAAAAGATCAACCACTTGAAATCACTTTAAAACGTAAAATTGAAACACTTCTGGTACCAATATATTTAAATATAATAAACTAACACTTTTAAAAATGTTGATCTATATTTTACGGGACCTGCAATACAACCAATAACAAGATCAAAAGCTTTCATGTATATTGTTATGCAATGAATTACGATCCGAACATATCCGAAGATGTTGCGTTCATCGATTGATGGACGCTATTGCCGAAAGGCAGTTCATTTAAGGAATGGAAGTTGAGGTGTAAATATTGTGTTGTGGTTTTATTCTGATATCAGAGACTGTTTAATAACCACCTAACTTCTTAATTGATTTTAATATTAGAATCAATATCTTTTGAATGGACTGTAAAAGTAATTGGCCAATAGAGTGAATTATTGCGCCGCCATATCTAAGGAAAAGGGTGAGAACGCTATTGATTTCGACCCCAGTATAACTATAAAGGTAGATCATGCTCCAACATCTCGAAAGTGTTTCAGGCTGAATAAGCTTTTTTCATTAAGCCAACTTTCTTATTTAATCTTCATTTTACTTTTTTTCTGGTTTCTGTTTTTATTGTCCAAATGTTCATTCATTAGTACAAACCGTTATACCAAATAATATCAATGTGAACAAATAAATATTGATCTAGCTCTTTGTTTTAAAAATCCTATTAGCATTTGGGACTCAATAAAACAAACTGTTTTAGTAATAACCATTAAGATAATTTCCATGTTAACTCAGAAAACTCTCATGATTTTCAATATTACACAATTTCTAAGCGGTTTGAGAAAGCAGTCCAGTTATGTATGTAATCGAAACCAGTACAATTACAAGTGTAGTCGCATTGTTTTGAGAAAGTTTTAAAGTAAACATGTATGATAAAAAGGGGGAAATTTAATGTAAGTGATCAATCCAGACAAGGCTTTAATAAACAGCGTTTAATTGTATAAAACTTGTCAATTCTTTGGTTTGGCTAAAGATGACCAAAATATAAATTAATTGGTTTACATTTATCAAATAATTACTTTCGATCAATCAAAGTGCTTTTATGTGCGACTAGACGGTAGATAACCTGAAGAATACTTCAGTGTTAAACAATTTACTGCAAATGACCACATGCCAATGATAATATATGCCAAATCATCAAGTCGAAGCACTATGGATGTGTGTGGACTTTGTGTTGAGCTCAATGTTAAGAGTTGTTAAAACCTCACCAATGACTTGCGTCACAATTGACCCAGTTAAAACCTCACCAATGACTTGCGTCACAATTGACCCAGTTAAAACCTCACCAATGACTTGCGTCACAATTGACCTAGTAAAAACTTCACCAATGACTTGCGTCACAATTGACCCAGTTAAAACCTCACCAATGACTTGCGTCATAATTGACCCAGTTAAAACCTCACTAATGACTTGCGTCACAATTGACCAAGTCAATATGATTAAGAGCTATTAGCAAACGATACTTGCTAACATTCTGAATTAAAGACCTTGTGCTCGCTCGTATTTAAGGGTATTTTAATTCTTCCTACATAGTTAGTTATACGTCTCTTCTGAAACAAGCAAACATTGCAAATTGCGGCGTACCAAATACCCCAGCTCAAGGCATTGGAGGACGGCGGACGAATGTCGGAGAGCTTAAATTAACGCTAAATCCTAACCATTACGACTAGAACAAGTATTATAATAAATAAAAAAAATATAGAGGCTGTTCACTGTGTATAAAGAATAAAAACAGTTGGTTGAAACGTATGTCAATAAAACTATGTTGACAAACGTAGAGAATATAGTGTTTTAATTATAAATTATTTAAAACATCCAGGAAGGGTTAGGCATAAATGTATTCTGTCGAAAAAAATAATAATAATAGCAATGAAATAGCAATAAAACAATCAATAGCCTTTGTTTTAAATTATAACGAACAACATAAAAGTCTTTCTTTAAAATCAATAATAACAAAATGGTGCGTTTGGGATGAACACATCTCTCTATCGCGTTTTAAAGGAGTTTGACAGCATAGTATATATATAAGGGCAAAAGTCACGTGGTTTACTGTTTATTTATCTGCAATCTCATCCAGATCTGTGACATAGTTTATACTGTCTATGACCCCATTCTGGTAAAAGCCTTGCATTGCTTTAACTCGAAAGAAATTCTGAAGGTTTTTAATAGAGACGGCACCAAGATTTCTTCCCTCGTAAGATACAGATTCCGTAGTCCAGCCTAGAAGTCCCCATAGAGCTGAATGTTTTTCCTCTGTGACGATTCTCTTTGCCGCAATTTTGAAGTCCATCATGTACATAACATACATGCAATCTACAAAGTTTCCGTCGGGTGAGCGTCCAAATGCCATCATGCCGTACCGCGCACCACTATCGGCTCCCTTGTTAAACTTCCATTCGACAATCTGGTACTCCCAGGAGTCGTCTGTGAAGAGAATACCGTCCATCCTTTTTCTAACCTTGTCGTCAATACCTGAAATAGAAATCAAGTCAAAACATGAAATATGTGTACGCCTGTATTTTCAAATATGTATATGCGTACTCAGGCATGTTCATGAAACATAAAAAATCCGGTATGTTCATGAAATCTGTATAACTAATTTTTCCTTTATAAAATTATTTAAAAGCAAACACATACCTTAATATCAAAGGCGTAATGTATAAGAAATGAACAAAACAGACATGCCGATAGCACCGATTGTTTATTTCTGTCACACGACTAAGGGCCATAATTTTAAAACATAAAGGAAGCATCCGTCAATTCAAATGTTTGAAAGGTTTCGTTTAATAGTTATGGTCAACATAAACACGAAAAGTGCCACTTAAAAGCCAGCGCTTGATCGTCGTCATTTCAGTAGGGAAAAGAGCATAACAATCATTTAAGCCATTTTTACAAGCTTTGCTATTATAGAGCGCTTAATCAAAACTCGGGCACAATGACTGTGAAGTTTTATTTCAACATCTTCATGGTTTTGAGTTGTGGATATTTTTTGCACAACACCTACGCCTCCAACCAAAACAATGTTTGCCATAGTTTGGGCAAAAACAAAAATTAACTCGCACGGACGAAGTTAAAATATGACGAAAAGAACACAACACAATGGAAACATCTCAGAAAAACTAAGAAATAAGAAAAGCTTAGAGACTGTTTTACTTTTTCCTATCCATTACCTTCATATGCCTCTTGCATGTGGTCGAGATAATCAGGGAGCGTGTCCACGGGTATTTTGGTTGCCTTGACAACCTCGCACTTTTCATTCCACTTGTCAAATAATTCCCCCTCGAGCTTCCGCTCCAACCGGTCCGCGTCGTACTTGCACACCTGGTGAGAGTGTCAATATTAAATATTGGGGAATATGTTATGAATCTTGTTGAAGTTAACACGTCATCATTGTTTACTTCCAAATGTTTCTTGTAAACACTTGTGATCATCTGCAGCATTTCTTACAATATGTAGGACAACTGTTTAAGTTGTACCTGTTTTCAAATACATGAGATCATGACAACATTTTCTTCATAATCAAAAGTGAACAACTATGCATTTGCGCACGATGTTAACTTTAACGATGGTCTAAGCAGTCAGTCGTATGTCAATGGACCGAAGACCATTAGCCTACACATATGAAGGTTCTTGCTCAGCCCAATCTTAGCAACAGCACGCTCATTTTTTGCGCGAAACCATGAAAACTGCATAGACGTTAAATGTTTAAGTGGTACTGGACTGTAGCGATTCAAGACTGTATTGAATGTACGGAACTATGGGATCGGTTTAGTGATAGGTTTTCAGTATAAGAAAGCAGTATTGAACGTCTGGAACTATGGGATCGATTAAGTTCAGTATAAGAAAGCAGTATTGAACGTCTGGAACTATGGGATCGATTAAGTTCAGTATAAGAAAGCAGTATTGAACGTCTGGAACTATGGGATCGATTAAGTTCAGTATAAGAAAGCAGTATTGAACGTCTGGAACTATGGGATCGATTAAGTTCAGTATAAGAAAGCAGTATTGAACGTCTGGAACTATGGGATCGATTAAGTGTGGATAATATTCATTATAAGAAAGCAGTATTGAACGTCTGGAACTATGGGATCGATTAAGTTCAGTATAAGAAAGCAGTATTGAACGTCTGGAACTATGGGATCGATTAAGTTCAGTATAAGAAAGCAGTATTGAACGTCTGGAACTATGGGATCGATTAAGTTCAGTATAAGAAAGCAGTATTGAACGTCTGGAACTATGGGATCGATTAAGTTCAGTATAAGAAAGCAGTATTGAACGTCTGGAACTATGGGATCGATTAAGTGTGGATAATATTCATTATAAGAAAGCAGTATTGAACGTCTGGAACTATAGGATTGGTTAAGTGTGGATAATATTCAGTATAAGAAAGCAGTATTGAACGTCTGGAACTATGGGATGGGTTAAGTGTGGATAATATTCAGTATAAGAAAGCGGAATTGAACGCCTGGAACTTTGGGATCGTTTCGGTAAGGATACGTTTTCAGTACATCAAAGCAAAATTGAACGTTCGGAAATATGGGATCGTTTTAGTGTGGATACTACTCAATATATGAAAGCGGAATTGAATGTACAGCGCAATGGACTCGTTTAAGTTTGGATAATAATCAGTATATGAAAGCGGAATTGATTGAACGGAGCAATGGATTCGTTTAAGAGGGTGATAATCAGAATATGAAAGTGGAATTGACTGAACGGAAAATATGTACTCGTTTAAATGTAGCACTGCAATACATCCTGTGTAAAACATGCGCATAATATGTATAAATATTGTCTCAAACTCCCTTAGGCTTAAACAGCCTATAAAGCATTTTATTTCTTAATGAATAAAGATCCTTTTTGTTATATTTCGAAATTATACAGTCAGACCAAACCTTTAATACCGAATTGTGTGTATTAAAATTTGCTTTTAGATTTGAAAACATTAAAAAAAACGCGCTATAAGTATGCATCCATACGATATCGAGATTACCGAACCTTAACTTGATGAAGCCCTGCCTTAACCATGTCCATGGCGCCTTTGGGTGGTATTCCATCGGGCATCGCTCCCTTGTAAAACAATGTAACAAAGGCGATAAATGACAGCAACGTATCAATACAGAATACAACAAGACTAATTTTGATGCAAAACTTGTACTATAATTATGGAACCCTTACGATATCGTAATTACCGTACCGTTACTTGACGAAGCCCTGCCTTCAACATGTCCATAGCGCCCGGGGGTGGTATCCCATCGCGCATCGCTCCCTGGTAAAACAATGTAACAAGGATGTTGTATGACAGCAACGTATTCAATACGTATTGAATTGCTTCGAAACAATCACCAACGTTTTGGTATGAGAAGTATAAGAACATTTTGGTATCATAGTGAATCAATGTCAATACATGTTTATTTACCACTTATGTCCGTATATTACAATACGCTTCATTGAATACTAAGATGAAGATCAGTTATACTCTATAAGACAATTCTATCCAAACACAGTTAAATACAAACAACTAAAGAAAGCGGCCCCTTACCAGTTAATCAAATTAAAATATTATAACATACCCCTTACTTGGTCGTATTCATCGATAGTTATAGAAAATGTTAGCATGTTCGGAATCTGTAGAAAACACCAAACTGGCAACAATTTAAAGAAGACACACTCAAGACCTGCTCAAAAATGGCTTTACAAACAATTTAATCCTCACAAACACAATAACATAGTTAAATATCTACCTACTTGCACTTGGTCATCACGCCCTATCGCGTGTCCACTTCTTTCTTCATCAGACATTCTTTGTGAATCGCTCGCCATTTTCATAGCCTTTCGGTTAGAAATATAATAATGAATTTGTTCACAAACGGTCACTTCCTATTGCACTGGAGTGTCGTAAATTTGTCTATGATAGGATTTCATTTAAATTCAACTTAACAAATTCTTTATTCATTATACTTTTTAAAAAATCTGAATAAAGCAAAATGGACATTAACGGTATGTATGCGACATAAATAACCTTTTTAAAGGGATTTTACCAATCACAATTACAGATATTTGCCTTTGCTGAAATATTTCGGGTTGAGCACTCGTTAAATGGCTTCCAAAGTGAAGCCCATCAGCGCTTTTGAATACGTCAAAAACGGGGTTCACCTTATCAAGTAGAAAACCGATATTCCATTCGGATATCTAAATAGCAAAAAGCCTTCTTAATAAAACACAAATTTCCGCCTGAATATTTAATAACGGAATTACGCCTTTAAGTAAAAAATAAGTCTATTTGCCGTCTTATGAATGCAGCCTATATCGAAATTATATATTGTTTTCATAACATAACTTACGGCACAGGAGTGATATAATCCCATGCAATAACTTTCATATATAACTAGTGTAATAACTATGCAAATTAGGTAACCGCATTACAGAATGGCGTATTCATACGCGCTGTAAAAAATGTAATCAAACATTAGAAACGATGTTTCAAACGAAATCATGTCGGTCTCAACGAACTCAGCTCCACGATGAAACGAAAAGTGAAGAAGGCTGGGCTTAAACCCAAACAAACACCTCCCTGATCACTGCACCACTTATTTGAGGTCCTCTATATACATGAATAAAACTAATTGAAAGGAGTAGATGATAACCGGCAACAATTGTTATAATAAAGAACAGATCCATTCACTTAATGAGAAAGTTTCCATTAAACACTTACTTTTTGCAGACATACAGAAAGGAAGATGTGTTACTTCTAAACTAGTAAGTCTGAATGCGCTATCTATGGCGGAAGTTTTAAATCTATACATGCATTATGTAATAGTTAAATGACATGAAGTCAATCTTAATGATTAAGAATGGGCGGAGTGACTTTGAATACAACCTCATTTGCTGGCGTACTGTCAACGGCAGAATCTGAGTGTGTATCTGTCGAGTGGCAGTAGGCGGATTTTTAAACACCCGCGCAAGTTGAAATTTGTAATGAATAAGCCTAGTACTTAAGTTTGCCTATCTGTCATTTCATTGGCTGAACATGTAGGTTGCATTGTTACTATTCGAAGTCTTAAATGTCATATGCATGACATATTCAAGGACACCTTAACATAGTACTCTGACTCTTTGCACGTTTTCCTATAACCCACCACGTTCATGTGGTAGGAGCTGTATCAAACTCCTGATGTTTTGACAATCATTGACATCAACAACAACCAAACATTCACAACAAGAACAACAACAAATCAAAAATACAAATTGATCTGCAAATCTCAGAATCATATTGAAAACGTCTTAAGATACTATCCAAAGATTAGGTTACACGCCTTCGACAATGTACGAAATGGGTACCAACTGTTATAAGGATTACAGTGGACGATAGGTCATAGATTGTAGAGACTGCCATAGAATGTTCGTATCGAAGAAATAAAAGGGACTTGTCTAAGTCTAAAAAAAGCCTTTTAGTGTTACAACCTTCAGTGCACACTGAACAGAATCTCATAACGCAATGTCGTCTAACACGAATTACCTGATCAGATAGCAAACGCTGGGGCATCACAACACAAGCACCAAGAAGAAACTATTAGTTCGATGCAATCACAGCCATTGGGCTTCCTAGTAGTTCAAACAGTAACAACAGCAACGGGAACGGGCTAATGATGATTATGATAAAAATATGATATTGCAACTCATATCTGATCCAGGTAGACAAATCAGGAAATTTCAGCGGCATGATTTGTGAATAATTATGACAAGTTAACTTATTAATGCAGGGATTTTTTTTATTGTGTACGTATTCAAAGTTTGTGATTTTTATATAATCTTGTTTTTTTATAAATATAAAATAGATAAACAGTCAAATTCTGCCATGGATTTATATTAACACTAGACAGGTGACCAGCGTGTACTAAAATAACTCATAGTACTAAATAACATTTAATATAATGTTTCAAGTGAAAAAGTGAAAGCTCATTCCAATTTAACCCCCGTTATAAACTAATACAATTACCAGTGTCATATATTACTATCCAGATAAATAGCCTATGGAATAAACTAAACTAACTACCAAAAAACACACAATATATGTTAGCTGTCGGCAAACAACGAAATACTTCCGGATCGTTGTTTCCTTTAAAGTAGTTCTTAAAAACAATGGTTCTCCTCATTTAGGCAGCATTCAGTGATTTGTACATTGCATTCGTACTTGTACTTTACACATGATTTATATCATATTCGAAGACATAAATGCGGCTTTGAATGATATGTTGCAGGACCTCTTTCTTGGGTTGATAGATGCAGTGAGAACACAAGAGATGCGGCCATAACTGTGTCAAATTGACGTTATAGATCATTACTGTAAACAAATTTTGATAGCAAAAAACGGACTGGTCTCGATATGGTTTTCTTGCGTTAAATCAACAGACAAACTGTTAGTAGATAATTAGTAGAAAACTAGTGTTAAAGATGTAATATTTTTTGGAAATTCATAATAAAGTGGTAATCAAGACACATTTTACATAATTATAACAACGAAAGGTTTTCGTTGTATGCCGTCTCCTAGAAGTTGAAATCAGGTTCTGGTATATATCAGCTTATATGTAGTGTACACACCCTACTAATGGTAAAGGAACCTGTTTTCGCATGATCTGTTTCCATACGCAATACGGCTTGAACAACTTGAACAAGACGTTGTTAAACGTACTTTTACTCAGGAGTATTTCACCCTAGAGAAACAAACTTTTGAAATTAATAATTTTGACATAATGACAACTCGATCGACTTTGATTATTAAAGACAGCATTCATTTCAAAAGATTAAAACCAGTGTGTGTATACCACGTGATAAATTACGTCATATATGCTACGTCGGAAGGCAAACATTTCCTTAAGAAATAGACATAAATCAAAGATAACTTTTCATTTATAACACCATTTTAAATGAAACGAAGGGCAGTCTTTGCCGTTTAAAGAGCCCCGCATTTGTTTTATTTCCGAAATTTGATGAGGTAATTAGTTTCATCAAACACTTCGACAAACCTGTTTCCAAACCGAAGGTTGGGCTCCGTAAGCGGTGTGGACTGCGCTATGTTTCATTCAAATTGGTGAAGAAATAGTTATCTTTGTTTTAAGTCTTCTTTTTTCAAATCAAAATATTTCCTTCCGACGTAGCATTTATGACGCAATTTATCACGTGGTATACACACACTGAAAACGGGAAGTAATTAAAACGATTACTCGGTTTGCTTAGTGAGTAAACGCAAATATGTAAAAAGCGTCTCGGTTCTGACTTCAGTGTCAGTGTGATGAAAGTTTGTCGGTATGCGCCTCCGTAAAATAATGCTTGAATTAATAAATAAGAGTAGCTGGTGTTTCGAACAACATTTTGTGATCATGTGTTCACATTATGATCCAGCTATCCATTGTGCATTTCTAAAGAAATAAACTTTTAACAAAACCTTTATACGTGTATTTGTGTTGAAACAAAAAAGATTAACTACTACTATAAGCTTTGAATATGGTCGAATTACGTAGTTCTCTCCCTTTACACTGTTTTATTATTTGAGTATTCATATAACGCTGGGTCAGATTTAAGGTTCATTGTAGTTTAAGTAATATGGTGGTTATTTTAAACGTTATATTTTTTTACAACTATTGTGAAGAAAGCTATGATAGCTTATACTAAGTCACTCTCGTGAGCACGATGTTGCTCGAGAGGGTGGTCTTGTGTTGTGGGGCAAACCGTAGTACCCGGAGAAAACCCACTTGTCCGGCTTGGTGACCACTAACCAAACTCACATGCACACAGGCCGGGAATCGAACCAGGGTCGCCTTGGTGAGAAACGAGTGCGCTTAGCGGACTACTCAATATGCTAGTTAGGGGCCATTAAGGTTTTAGTATCATTGCCGTTTTAGACCATGTTGTGGTTTGGGCCATACAGGTTTAGGGTCATTGTGCTTTGGGTAACATAGTTGTTTGGAAACATACTGGTTTTTATCCCATGGTAGTTTATGGCGATGTTGGTTTCTGGAGCTTCTTTTATTACCTTGGTAGTTTGGGGCCATGGTGCGGTGTAGGGCCGCAGTGGTTTAGGGCCATGATGGTTTGAGAACCATGGTATTTAAGTACGGTGGCTGTTTAGGGCTATGTTGTTTGTGGGCTATGGTTTTTTAGTATTATGGTGGTGTGGGGGGCATTGCGGTTTAAATACCATGGTGGATTTAATACCATGGTGGTTTGGGTTCATGATGTGGCTTGTATTGTTAAATGGTGTTTTGAGCCACGTTGTAATTTAGGATCACAAATGACTTCGTTTCGATATTGACGTGAATGTTTACTGTTCTACTGGACACTATGCATACGACAATTTACAGAAACAATATTCCACAGCAATAACGATTAATCCAAGCAATCATAGTGTAAAACTAAAACTATCTAGCTTGCATACTTTATCTGACAAATACATTACATATATCCGTTGAGAAGGTTTGCTTACACTCTACCAAAACTTGTAAGAACTTACCATTAAGTATGCACAATGGTCAAGTAGAAGGAGTTGAGATTACACGGTCAACACCAACGTACAGCAATAATTGACATAGTTTGTCTTACATAACCTCTTTCCGATATTTGGTATTCAATACAAGGCTTTACGTCTGGATGTTATACTTACAAAGTATGTAGTACCGATCAGATTGTTGTCGTGTATTCAACAGTGATACCTCATTTTCATGTTTCAATACCGTTGCT
The DNA here is from genome assembly GCF_026914265.1 of Mya arenaria. NCBI lineage: Eukaryota > Metazoa > Mollusca > Bivalvia > Myida > Myidae > Mya > Mya arenaria. The sequence continues at coordinate 34,774,598 of NC_069137.1, read as the reverse complement.
GTATTTCGCATTGACTGGTTGAAAGGTAGGGAATTGCCAGCACTTTTCCTGCAAGTATCTATTTATTCTTTTAAGCAATACATGTGAAGAACGTCACATATATCTGCCACAAAATATACCTGTACCGACTTTTCATATCTGCCACAAACAACGCTACACCGACTGTTTGTAGGACAGGAATAATGTTCTTTATACATATTTCTATGCCAGCCAAAGATCCGGGAGCGATAATGTTTATGTAAGTACATTAGCTTTTCTATTCCTGATCTAGGCATTCAAACACCAAGGATTCAGCTATTTCGGGTCGTGTCGAGATAGGCAAGCCTTGAATACGCCCCGCTTTTGAAAGTTGAGCACACCCATAGATCAGCGCCGTACAATGGAGGTATTTATAGTTCAGCGCCGTACAATGGAGGTATTTATAGTTCAGCGCCGTACAATGGAGGTATTTATAGTTCAGCGCCGTACAATGGAGGTATTTATAGTTCAGCGCCGTACAATGGAGGTATTTATAGTTCAGCGCCGTACAATGGAGGTATTTATAGTTCAGCGCCGTACAATGGAGGTATTTATAGTTCAGCGCCGTACAATGGAGGTATTTATAGATCAGCGCCGTACAATGGAGGTATTTATAGTTCAGCGCCGTACAATGGAGGTATTTATCAGCGCCGTACAATGGAGGTATTTATCAGCGCCGTACAATGGAGGTATTTATCAGCGCCGTAAAATGGAGGTATTTATCAGCGCCGTACAATGGAGGTATTTATCAGCGCCGTACAATGGAGGTATTTATCAGCGCCGTACAATGGAGGTATTTATCAGCGCCGTACAATGGAGGTATTTATCAGCGCCGTACAATGGAGGTATTTATCAGCGCCGTACAATGGAGGTATTTATCAGCGCCGTACAATGGAGGTATTTATCAGCGCCGTACAATGGAGGTATTTATCAGCGCCGTACAATGGAGGTATTTATCAGCTCCGTACAATGGAGGTATTTATAGTTCAGCGCCGTACAATGGAGGTATTTATCAGCGCCGTACAATGGAGGTATTTATCAGCTCCGTACAATGGAGGTATTTATCAGCGCCGTACAATGGAGGTATTTATAGTTCAGCGCCGTACAATGGAGGTATTTATAGTTCAGCGCCGTACAATGGAGGTATTTATAGTTCAGCGCCGTACAATGGAGGTATTTATCAGCGCCGTACAATGGAGGTATTTATCAGCGCCGTACAATGGAGGTATTTATCAGCGCCGTACAATGGAGGTATTTATCAGCGCCGTACAATGGAGGTATTTATCAGCGCCGTACAATGGAGGTATTTATAGATCAGCGCCGTACAATGGAGGTATTTATAGATCAGCGCCGTACAATGGAGGTATTTATAGATCAGCGCCGTACAATGGAGGTATTTATAGATCAGCGCCGTACAATGGAGGTATTTATAGATCAGCGCCGTACAATGGAGGTATTTATAGATCAGCGCCGTACAATGGAGGTATTTATAGATCAGCGCCGTACAATGGAGGTATTTATAGATCAGCGCCGTACAATGGAGGTATTTATAGATCAGCGCCGTACAATGGAGGTATTTATAGATCAGCGCCGTACAATGGAGGTATTTATAGATCAGCGCCGTACAATGGAGGTATTTATAGATCAGCGCCGTACAATGGAGGTATTTATAGATCAGCGCCGTACAATGGAGGTATTTATCGGAAAGACTTATACAATCAAGGGCCTTCACTCATGAAGGATGATTTCCGGAGAAAATGGAGCTACGTGCCTTTTATATTATTTCATTAAGCTAGTCATTATGTTTAAGTTGGAATGGTTCGTCCTAGATGTAAATTGGTGATATATGTGGTATGAATATATACCAATAGGGTGTGCCTACTTTGGGTTCAATAATATGTTTTCAATACCTAATGTAATAAGACTTCTTGACGTTTATGTCGATTTTAAACAAATAACAATGATTCACAATAGACCTTAAGCACTATGCTCAGGTCGCTTCTTGAATATAGTGAAGGGACATGGGATAACTGCTCGACATCGACTCCGTCCAAATGAAGCTGCAAGAACTACCACAGGCGCCTCCAATTTTTACAATATAGAGCGACTTCTGAAATACTCCACTGCATTATAATGCACCATATAGACATAGACTCATATCATTCTTCAAGATGAAACAATAATCTTACACCATCAAACATTCCTGATTTCATTCCACCTCATAAAAACCGAGCCTATGATCTGCAAACAATGTCTTTATCATTTATACCCGCAACCATCCCTACTGATCTTCCTTCTTACTATTACCACTAGAGAATGCAAGAACTTCATACACACTTCCAACATTGGAAACTTGAAACTGCCTGCTACCGTATGTGTGTTTAACACGCTTCTATAGCGTTTGAGTACGAGCTGTTTTAAACATTTTTTGAACAAACATGGTATAATTTATTGTGTACGTTTTTTTATTGAATAACGTTAAAGTGTTGAATATACCTTATTAGGTAATTTATTATGATATCTTTAAAACAACTACATCACCTTATGTCAATATCGACATACCAACGCAAAGGAATGCATGACGACTTGAACATTAATCAAAAATCCTTTATTACCTTTTAAAGCAGCAAAAAATCACTACGAATAAACACATGCAAAGGAAAAGAAGAATGATTTATTTCTAGTCATAGAAAGGTCACAATTCATTTTTGTTTGCAGTTAGTTAAGTTAGTTTGAAAATATTATCATTTGTACACATATCAATGTTGGATTGAACTCTCTTTTCACATTGTTTTTATTATATACACTAAAGGCATATATTAGTGTCAACATTTTGCTGAGTGACAACTTTAAGAAATCAATGAAATAAAAGCTTCTGCGATTAAGTGTCAGTTTATACGGGAGATTGGAATTTTGCAAATTTTACAAACGTATCAGACATCTGACATCTCATTGATTTGTGTGTATGTTGTTGTTGTTTTAAATCAAGCAATGTATGAATACTGTCATGTACTGTGCTCTATGTTCTACATTTATAGAACTCGGTTATCTGATAATAGTTAATTTCGATTATTGTAAAGGAACATCATTTGGAGAAATGAAATAAGCCTGAATTCAATAAGTAGTATGTGATGACGATGTGTTTCAAATGGTCGAAAGAAAAAATACAAAAGAAAACTTATGTGATCATTATTTATTCTTCATTCTTACTACTTTAATAATCTTCTTCTACGTTCGTTTTTGACCTACGTACTGACATGTCTTGTATAAATGATTATTTCGATATATTTTTTTTTATAAATAAACATGCACGTACATGGACTAGACAGGATTTCCCTCTGACTTAAAACTGATCATAAAGATAATCATTTCGATACAATGCTCAGACCATATATTCTGTAAAAAAATTGACAGGCATAAATATTTCTTTAAGCCTTTAAAACCACCTTCATGTGTTTATATAACATTGTCGACATTAAACAAATAATAACAAATAAGGGTGAGGGTGATTTTATGGAGTCCGCTACTCACCCATGAGGCTGTGGGTTACATTCCCTTTAAGGGTAGTTCCTCATGGCCTCTCAAAATAGACGTCAGTTCTTGTTTCTACCCATGAAACAGACTCCAGAGTTATATAATATATATGATCTATCAAGATTCCTCACATTCAAGCTAAAAGCAATTCTTATAAAGAAACATGTATATTAACTGAATGGGTACAAAGAAATATTTACATTTTTTGACTATTTAGTTATTGTTATATATTAAGTAAACAATGTGTTTGGATGGTTCAAGATCAAATCAGCCATTACGGACACAGAGAGTTCTGTAACTATACACAATGTTAGTCAAAAGCTTATTTCTGTAACTATTGTTGGATGTTCAATCAATGTTGTATTCATTTAATCTTCTTTAATCCATATCATATATCACATAGCATATGATAAATGTGCACAAATATAATGTCACATGGATTTTACTTCTTGCACAAACAAACTTTGCAGTATTGTTTGGTGTTTTTTAACATAACTCAGCATCTTCAAAATATTGTAAAATACAATGCATCACTACGTTAATCTCTAAACTAACAAACACGACAAATGGTTTATTGCATTGCTATATGTACTGTGATCAACTATTTACTTAACATCAGGAACCACTTGATAATCAATTGAAATTTCAATAGGCCATAACACGTAATTGTTGAAGAGAAGTTCATTCAAGGAAGTGTTAGTTTAGGTGTTTATTTTTTTTTTTACAACAAGTTAAATCCAAGTTCATTCTTAATATGTCCAAGTGAACGCTTTTAAGAAACTGTTTGACTCTTATGGCGTCAAAAAAGAAAGACGCACGTACGTAAGGTACAACGGCAACTCTCTCTCTCTCTCACTTTCTCTCTCTCTCTCTCTCTCTCTCTCTCTCTCTCTCTCTCTCTTATTTCCATTCAAATGTTAATATATAGCAGTTGGTCTCAGTCAAACAATTATGATTATTTTGATTATTTATAACATTATTACTTATGTTTTGAAATACGAAACTGGTCAATAAGACGCTCAATAACAATAACTGTCGCTAATTTTTATCACAAATTTTCATCTGAGAAAACGTCTATCATGCGTTCAATTAACGCCACTTATGAAGGCGTCGTCGTCTGCGTCAGCATAGCTCGAAACACTTGAAAGATATAAACATTTAGAAAGAATTCTGCAAGCTACAAAAAGCATACGTGTACCTAGGCCGATAGCTCTGGATGAAATGAGATATGCACCTTTCGATGAAATGAAATAGACGCGCGTTGACATCCACTTGCTAGTTTTAGCTTACAACATGGAAATACATTGCTTTTTGCTAGACTAAATATATTCTCAGCAGATTCAACAGGGCAACGTAATTTTGTTCCTAATACACTCTCTCAAACTTTAACACCTTTTTAGTTTTCAACGACTGTTTTGATCAAAGTGTGATGTTCAAATGTTGTTGGAGTCGATTCTAAAGGTTAAAAATGACCATTTGTTTGAGCATTGAATGCGGTCAAAATTGATAGGCAACGCATTGGCAGTATAAGCTGTTTTTGTCCCACAAAAAGTACCAAAATAAACACTTAATGCAAGAGAATGATGAGGGTATGAAGTAACGTATTTTGTTATAGAACGCTTTCCCAATATTAGGTTTTGTTTTCATCTGAACCTAGAACGAGCTGAAATGATAACTCTTGAGTCAAACAAAAGTAAGCGAACAAGTGTAATAATTAAAAGGCATACCACTTGTAAGTGTGCAGGCAGTTATATCAAAATGCATGTATAACAGTTTAATAAACATCTAACTACGTTCTTCACAGAGTCTGGTTTCTTTTGCGTTTTGTTCAAGTCATGAACTGTATGTTTGTGTTTATTCTGTGTTATTTCTCTTTATTCTCCTACCTGTCGTCCAATCTAAAAATCCAATGCATTAAGTAAAGCATACAGAATTGGCACATTCAACTTGTGGTCAATTTTCGTCTGGTCCACGTAGTTTACAACTGGAAAAACTCTACATTGTGGTATTCCAAACACACGGACTGCCTTTTTAACCAACTGGTGAATCTTCTTGCTGTAATATATGTTTTCAATAAGTTCCTTGGTCTTCATACACACCTCGTCACATTTTGTAATGACGATTATTCGAGAAACATCTGCAAGGAAAAAAAATCAAACTAATAAAAAGCATTGGAATCAAATTTGTTTGTACTTCACTGATATATTAAGTTAATACTATGTATTAAACAACATTTAAGCTTTGTTGTTTTACTACATCATCTCAAACTATGGTATTGTGTTAACATATAGACTCGTATAGAATGAATTTGAAATGGTTTTTCATGGTTAAACCATGTCTCGAAAATATAGATTAGCACTTTGCACGTCATAACAGTATGGGCAATAATACACATTTGTTTCAGTTATGAATCAACCATGAAGAAAACAAAAATTGTAAATTTGACGGCTACATCATTTTTATCGGTATGGATCAACTAACTAGATTTCGCATCATCGCAGATTTTTACCAACTATTCAGATTTAAATGACATTTTTAAACAAATTTATTGCCGTTTGATGTTAGTATTACAATAAGTTGAAAAATGATAAGCTCAAAGCAAAGCTCACAAAAAGTAACGGTGTACATAAAACGTACATGTGTGCATAACTTTTGTTTCTAACGAAATCAGCTTATATGTGTATTATTTACAGCAGACAAACAAACTGTACAGTGTACCTGTATTGAGTGTACCTGTATTGAGTGTACCTGTATTGGACCCCTTCTTGTAACTGCTCATAGAATGTTGTAGAGTTTCATTATATAACACTTTATCCGTACAAGAAGGTGCCTAAAGTTGGCTCACACCAGTGACTTGCCGTTTAAAAGGCAGATGCGTTACAGACTAAGATAACTTATTGACGTTCACAGTCCTCAAACGTTGCTTTGTTATTTAAAAACGCTAGATTTAATGAGTCACGATTAAACGATAATTACAAAGAGACGTGAATTAATAGCGATTTATGCCTACCAAATAAACTTTATGTTGTAGCTGATATTTAAATTGTAACAATGAAATCTCTGCCAGATGAGATTGACCTTAAATGTGTCCATGACCACTAGTAACTGAGCAAGAGTGCTTTACTTGCAACTTGCAGTTTTTAGAATTACTATAAAATCTCTACAAGTTCAATTAACCTTTAATGTGACCCTGACCTCAATTATGAGAGCATGAGTGCTTTACTCGAAACATCAATCCACGTCGCTCTACGATTCGTCACTACTGCGAATTCGTACATTTTTCAGCTCTTTATGGAAACTTGCGGTAAATCGTTGCTGCTAATAATATAGCGTTGGCTGGGAGTCACAAACGCGCATGCGCTTTGGATGACGCCACGGCGTGAATACTTCAAATTATTCTGGCGGGAATTTTTCAAACTTCAGGAGCATAAACAATGTCCAGTATATCAAACTTAACCATCACTTCAATTCTTAACTAAGAGGCCAAGATCACTTGGAAGTGAAGTGTTAAAAAATGGATTTTGTAGCATAAAATCATCTTAGCCACAACTATTCGCAAATTCGGGGAAGTTCAATTGCCGTGAGACCGTAATCTTTATCGTTTGCGATTCCGGTCAATCCCAATGTATCGTAGATTTTGGTATGGGCGAAAAGGTAACCTCTCGTCTTCAGGAGCAAAAACAATGTCCAGTATCTCAAACCAAACCATCACTTCAAATCACTTCATCTCTTAACTAAGAGGCCAATATCACTTGGAAGTCAATGTAGTATTTTATGTAGATTTTGTAGTATTAAATCTTCTTAGCCACAACGATCGTTGTTAAATATTAGGCCTCAACAACGTATAATGTCTGGTCTGTCATAATATATATCAATTTATTGAATTATATATTATCGTATTATCAACTGGGACATATGTCACGTTTCTGTGGCATTCCTTGTTTAAATTTAAAAAAGTTATTTCCCAAAAATTATTTCATGCTGGATTCCAGAGTACATTATTTCAAGTCAGTTTAATTTTAAATCCATGAAAATTTACAAGGTGTTGACTTTGTAAATAAAACAGACTTAATAACATGTAAACGGAAAACAGATATATAATAAAGCATAAACAGTAGTTTATAACAGACTCTGAAACATAAATCTTCTCTTTCGCGGATTGAACAGTTTGTCTTTTTTGGTCTGGAATGAGTCATTTCTTGCATTAATGTTTGAAAACCATTGATTTAAGACTGCTGACAAAAGATCATATAGCATTTTTCATATTTACGTTTTGAAATTGATATGTTATGGTTAAAGCGCTACTGGCGTTTTAAGAAAAATGACATTTTCAGCAGTTTTTCAAACAATATAGATATTTTCTATTATGAGGTATATGACTGAACATTAAATACGTTGGTTCCGAAACAACAGTTAAAATAATGTCAAAACTGACCATCTGTTAGAGTGCAGCTTTAATCAGCTTTAATTCAGATTCTACAGTTTTATATACAAATAATGATTTACAGGGCTAATCAGTTCTTGCTGAATTTCAGCAATTCCCTGGTATAAATGCGTAGAACTGGACATAGATAACCCGTATTCAATTGTTTCTAACTCCGAAACAAAATCTAATTTTTTCTAACATTCTTGCAAAAAAAAAGGAATGACTACATGAACATGAGTAAAACACATGCTTAAACCCTCAGCGATAACTATTTACTGATTGGTTGTTCGCGTAAGGTGAGTAAACAAAGACCATTGTTAAACATAGTTTCGCCAAGTCCTACTCAGGCAAGCTGTCGTTCTTAAGGATCCGATTAATTATGATCAATAGAGAATATTTCAATGGATCATATTTCACGTATCCGGTCTATCATCAACAAACACCATACTTGTAAAGGAGCTATCTTTTCATTTGGCCTTTGGTCAGGTTAGGCTGTTTTGAAATACTGCTACTTAAAATGTGTAGCTTTATAGCGTTATACTAGACAGTATTCATTTGGTGACTTAACGTCGTTGCTTAATGGGAAACACGACACGTCTCCTAACTGTCTTACACACGTGTTCTCCCTATTCCACATAACATAAAGTCACCCAAAATGGCAGTCAAGTTGTATATGCCAAAGAGACGCTTACCGCCGTTATGTCATCCATAGCGCATGCGCATTCGTGGGTCCCGACCGGCGTTTTAACTATTGCTCGTTATGTATGTAGCTTTTAACTATATCAATTAATATATAATGTTAAACACATGCCATCAGGAACTGCTTTATGTAAATGAAGAATCTTGTTGCAGAGAATTGAAGGTTCCGATCCATGTATTCCATCGAGCACATTAGCACTGATAACGAAAACGACACAGTAATGTTCATCAGCATCGGTGGATGAGTCCATGTGAAACTGATAAAATGAATAAAGAAAATTAGAATCATCATTTAATTCAAGAAAGAGCATTAAGTAACTATGAAACGTCTCATCAAGTAGTAATGTCATGAGTTTTAAAAGTGGACAGTCTTAAAAATCTCAATAATGAACAACCCTTTCATATAATCTAATTAAGTGTGTATATAAAACACCACGTCATGATATTCACTTCTGTTTAGTTTTTTACGTAACTATAATTATGAATCAAATAAAATCGATCAAACCAAATATCTACTATTAGGATGTTTAACTTAAATCTAATAAGCTCAATTTTAAGAGGGCAGATAAACGATATGGAAAGCAGGTTTTATTTGCAAACGCTTATAAAAGAAAACGTTAGCCCGTGCACTCTAGAGTGACATGTGTAGCCTGTACATGTGTTGTTTATTTTAATCATAGCATTCGTTTAAACAACACCCATGCTTACTAAATGTCCCGGCTGCACATGTCCTTCGCAAATTCGCGGGAGTTCAATTGCCGCGAGGCCGTAATCTTTATCGTTTGCGTTTCCGGTCAATCCCAGGGTATCGTAGATTTTGGTATGAGCGAAAAGGTCCCTTCTCGTCTTAAGGAGCAAAAACTGCAAGAATGTAGGTGAATGGATAAGAAACTGAAGCTAGGGATTACCTGCCGTCCACTAGGCCCCCGAAGCTATTACACCATATCAAACTACGCAGTCTGTGAGTTCTTCGGGGCATTAATGACGACAACCAAATGTCAATTTACCGTGAGTAAAATCATTCAAAAATGAAAATTTCGGCTTCATCAGTATTCGCTTGAAAGCTGCATAAAATAAATTCCTACCCAGGACAAGGACCAGTTTAAATATATCTCTTGGGTTGCGTGCGCTTCAATCGGTTTATATTTTAAACGGACAATTAGTGTGTTATCGAAATAGAATTTACTGAACAAAGTTAAACATTTAAGTCAGTTCAACTTAGTGAACTAGAACAATCTGAACAACAGATCTTAAACTATCTCCCCCCTGAACATTCACAAGTGTGTCGTCACGATGTGCTTAAATCCAGATAACAAGAACTACAGTGTTTTTTATTGTAAATTATTTAAATGTTAAGTAGACAAGGATCGACAAATAACGGTTGTCTAGGTAGAGATGCACTGAGTGGCTTTATCTCTCTCTTTTGAAAACAACTTTTCTGATTGTGGTTTTTTATTATCTATTGATTCATGTTTATGGGCACTAAGGTAAATTACCTAGAACCATTTTGTGAACAAATTGAATATATGTTCTTTATAAATAACAATAGAAGTGCAGTAATAATTTATTTTCAATTTGTTCCTGTAAATGTTTAAAGGTTGTATACTGAAATGTAACATGAATTACTCTTTAATAAACACATCGGACCCAACCAGGACCTTAAAATTGTTTTTTCTTCTTCACAAATTGCAGATAAGATAAACTAGGAAAAAGACAAATCACATGAGTTTAAGATATAAGTTTTTTGATCATCGTTATCACATGTTATGTTTTATTCGATATACATGTAACTCCATGTTGTATATGTTGAAATATTTCATTCTGAAATCTGAAACGAATAAAATAGACTCAATTTAACTCAAATTCATCGAAAAGGGAGCATAAATAACAAGAACCTAAAGTTATTTTGCCTTGAATCAAATCATTCAAAAATGGATTCAGTATTCGCTAGATAGATGCATAAAATGCGTTTGTAACCAAGATAAGGACCAGTTTTAATACATCTCATGTGTGTTGTTTAAATACGCTTCAATCGGTATATATACCCGCTGTAAATGAAAAGGCACCAACATCTATACACAATTATATACAGCGAATTAGGGAATACGTAAATTTCCATACAAGAACATGTTTTAGCAGATTCGTAAAATCATAGCGTGGTAGTTTTAAAGCGTATTTAATGGTCATTACGCAATATCGTTGGGTCCGTGCAAATAGTTATTTTTTTGCAAATCGTCTGTCCTTGTGTGAATGTGCTGCATTATACATTGTTTCAGTACACACCTAAACTCCAGGCGGTTTAAACGCCAGCAGAACGTTTGTCAATAGATTACACTAAGGGAAGTTTGGGTGACGCACAACGTCATGAAGACATTGGTATGGTAGCTGGTGGTATGTCGAACAACGCGGTTGTACGAATGATGAATTATTATCGATCGACTTTGTTGCGATTAGTGAAAAGACACGAAGAAACCGGCCCTGTAGCAGATCGGCCGCACCAAGGACGTCAACGAGTCACGTCTACTTAACAAGACCGTCATCTTGCCCTTTCTCATCATCAAGACCGCCTGAGAAACATGCGGATACAATCAGCAAGATATCAGTCGATCAACGGTCCGTCGACGTTTACTGGCTGCAGCGATAATGGCATATGCTGCGTGCAGGGGCAACGTCTTAACGCCGTAAAGACGTAGGAATCGCCAATTGTGGTCTCGCCTGCATCTTGATTGGACGCAAAACTAGTGAAAGGAAGTTATTCACAAGCGAGTGCAGATTTTGCTTGATGGTAGGCGTAAGGTACGACGTTGGAGTGGTAAACGGTACGCTGACTGTTGCGTCAGGCAAAACTCTCGCTAGGGAAGAGGCAGTGTTATGGTCTGAGCAGGCATATCCTGGCACTACAAAGGCACCGCTTATGGTATTGCAGGGAAATCTGACGGTACTTCGACGACATACTAGAGCCACACGTGGTGCCTTTCTTGCAAGATCACCGTGATGTCACAATTTTCCAACGGGACAACGGACGGCCCCACTCAACCAGACTCAATACTCACTTTGAGACACGTCAGTGCATCAATGTTTTACCCTGGCATGCCTTCTCTCCGGACTTAAGTCCCATTGGGCATCTTTGGGACCAGCTTGGATATAAAGTACTCATTAGACGTCATATCATTAACAACAAGGTCGGGCTTGTGCAGGCGCTTCGGAAGGAATGGAATACCACCCCCAGTACCACATACAACGTCTAATTCGTAGTAGGAGATGCAGATGCCAAGCTGTCCTGTATGCTAATGGCGGGAATACTTCATAATAGAGTTTGTGAATTTCAATTTTTACCCCGCAGGGCTTTTTCACCAAAAATTGTGAAGAGGCCTAGCCTTTTCATTTTGGGAACTTTAAACCCATGAAATTCTGCAAAATTCAAATGCGTAAACATCTCAAATTGGGAAATTCCACAAATGAGGATTGAAGACACCTTTTAAACACAGGTCAAGGTATCCATATGAAACTTGAAACTCATGTTACAAAAAACAGCCTCATATCTTACATGTGAGTCTACTTCTAGTTGATTTTTTTTTCAATTATGACCTTTTTAATATAAAATGTGTACAAACACTCCACAGGGTCAAGCTTAAAAGGTCTAAAATGTATGGACTTCCAATTGATACACATGTAGATCTTATTGGGGGAGAAATCATGTCTTTGACTTCGCTTTTTTAACATGACGCAATGAAAAGAGAGGGAGAGAGATTAAATATTTTTAATCTTCATAGAGTTTATTCTAAATCGAGGGAAAGAATCAATAACAATATATGGACAAATTGGTCCTCGAATAACGTTTAAATTATACAGCACTCTTCTTATGTTAATTTAAAAGATAAAAATAATAATTTGCCCAAACAGAATTAATTTTTATTGTAAATTTTTGAAGTAAGATCTTCCTTTTTGGGAAAAATATCTGGGAATTGTGAAAAAAATATCTTGAAATTAGGGAAAATATGCTATTTATCCCAATTGTGAAGTAGCCTTATTTCGGCCCAAAGCAAAGAAGGTGAAAAAGCCCTGAGTACCTCGACGTCTTAGGTGGCACAATAATCATCAAATTACCCACATATCATCATTTGCCAAGTGTTACATTTTAAAATAGCCTTAACTTCTTTTTAATCAAGGTTTTCTTATGGAACTTCACATCAACTTCAAATTATGATTAGAATGTTCTCTGGTGCGTTTTCATTGAACGCGAGTATATATTAAACGTGCACCAAATGGTGTGTTATCGAGAGAGTATTTACCTTATAACCAGTATTGCTCAGTGTTTACATTGAATCAATCCTAATAGGGTGAATAGAAAATTATAAAATCGTTGTAACATTGATGACCCTTGTACATGTTTTAACCAATAACTGAAATGTTTTTTTTCAGTATCATAGTTTGCAATGAGTAATCGTTTAATTGTAACTATAACTCCATTGCGTACCCTACCTGAAAACCGACACAGTACTTGGATGTGGATCACTAACTAATTATCTATATATGAGTATCCCATTTTCTAGTGGATTGACCGATTCATACGCGAATCTACACGGAATTTTAGTGTTTCAACGACTCAAAACACCAAATATCGGATAAGTTACACACGTAAAAATAATATTAGAAAAAAATCCGTTTCTGACATGAGGTATAGATTTGGCGAACGTAACCACAATGTTTTCGATACAGTAGTGGAATCTCATGAGTACGAACAATGTTGTGACAATTAATTTAATAGAATGATCAAGAATGTACAGCAATTTTTACACAACATTTAACTTCAAAACCTATAAAGAGGGAAAGCAGCCAATGGACTTATATGATATAACCATGATTTGATTCATTGATTCAGGTGTTAATAAAAAGAAAAAAAAACATGTTACACAGAGTGGGCACTTCCAAATTGGTGAAATTTGCCTTACGGGCATCATAATTCACAAGTAGCGACGCTTCATTATTTCTGTGACACTAGAAGCTGGAGATGGCCAAGTCATAACGATTGTTTTCCATAAGCTTTCAATCATTAATTTAAGGAAGATGATTCATCAACAGAACAGAACAGAATGTTTATTATCGTATTCAAATACAGGATATCGATAAATCAATAGAAAGTTTAAGCATTACGTCAAGAAATATACAAATAAATAAACATGATAATGAATGCATGTACAAAGTTAACGTAAACATTCAAGTCAGTGCATCAAGGTGAACAAGAACAACCTTAACAAGAGATAAAATAACCCTCCCTAATAGTTTTCAAGTTCTTCACGATGTCCTTAAATCCAGATAACAAGAACTACAGTGTTTTTTATTGTAAATTATTTAAATGTTATGTAGAAAAGAATCGACAAATAACGGTTGTCTATGTAGAGATGTAGAGATGCACTGAGTGGCTTTATCTCTCTCTTTTGAATACAACTTTTGTTATTATACTTATGTGAAAAACTACAGAAACAAGCTCAGTAGCAATAAGTTTAAACATAAATCCGGTTTAATGGCACTGTGTAAACGCCAAAGACAAAGAACACATAAAAAATTCAAACAAGAACTATGGAAGAATAGCACAAAACTCCACAAACAACACAGTGCATTATTAAAAATAAAAGCGACATATATATTAGCTTATCTTTTCTTGCAAATGATTACCTATCTAAAATATTTGAAGAAAATGACGTCACATGCCAAAACACTCCGAGTCAGCCAAATAAGGTTTTAAAGATAACATGAATTTACTCCATATTTTTTTTATATTCAATTTGATTCATGTTTGTAGACACCAAGGTAAATTACCTAGAACGATTTGTGATCAAATTGACCATATAGTCTTAATTAATTTTATAATAGAACAAGTGCAGTTATAATTTCTTTTCAATTTGAACCTAATGTTAAAATTTTGTACACCGACGTGTCTGGATATATTGTGATGTTAAAATAAGTAAATATATAAGAGATAATTAGATTCAAAACATTATTTACCATTTAATAATCACATCGAACCGATATTTCTCCCACCCTGGACCTTCAAATTGTTTCTTTTTCTTCACAAATTGATCATAAGATACACTAGGAAAAAGACAGATCACACGGGTATATGATACTACTATTTTGATCGTCATTGTCACATACTTTGTTGTATTCGATATACATGTAACTTCATGTTGTATATGTTGAAACACTTAATTCTGGAGTCTCCAGCACATAAACAAAACTCAATTTAACTCCTATTAATCGAAAATGGATGTATCTGTTTACAATTCACTCAAACTGACTAAGTGTTACGGACTGTTAATCAGGATATTATAGTATTTGAACGTGAACAACATACATTGCCAAAACATTTGGATCGGACGTGCGAAAAAAAATCAATTTTGTCCTTTTCAAAAAAACTCGAATCGAGCAAAGAGCGAACAATATTTTTCTGATATTCAATATAAAGTAGAAAGATAGATCAACAGAATTGCCCGTTAACCCATTTAATCACGATCTTGCTTTAGAATTTAATCTGACAATTGATAAAAGTTCGAATAAGAAATATTTATCCATTGAAAGCGCAACAATGATTAAACCAATTTTTAAGATAATAATAACATATTATTATTAGTAGTTTGATGATCATTCCCTAAGGAAAAGATGTGAAACAGCCTACCTAATTCACTTTAACATCATTTAAAACCACATTTAAACATTAATATGATTGGTTTTTGGATATTTAAAAAAATATAATGATAGAAATGTTTTACACATATATAAATTTCAATTTCTAGATTTAATTCTAAAACCCAACGAATTGTATTGTTAGGCCTAAACAAAAAAAATATGTCCGTTTCGGGTAACCCGACCCTACCTATAAAAATGCGCCCACCCTAACTATTTTTTTCCGGTTCTGAGCAAAAAAAAAATCGTTAGCGAATAGAGAGCTACGAAGGGCGGATAAATGCAGATTTTCATCAGATTTATTGTTTATATGATTAAACAAAGTCAGGCAATGACAGTTATGTAGGAAAGACTGCCATGTGCAAGAAAACACTCTGAACTTACGACAGATTTTGAAAAAAAATAATAATGATAATAAAAAAATCCCTACCTTTCCTACCTAGAAATCTTGGGAAGGTTACCCTAAACAAACAATTATTATTTTTTTGCCTTATTAATAATATCGGATTATTTGGTCAAAGAAATCAGATATAAAAGTAGACTTAAATATTTGGTTGGTTCAAACCAGTGTTCCTTTCTTCACTTATCGCTTTTTCGACCAGCTATATGTTTGAAATTATAATTGTCTGTGCTAGTAAAAAATGATTTTGGAATATCATTTCAGACCATCAATGAAACATTGAAATTGTGAACACGTTTTGCTATTTAGGGTTAGTCATAAGTTCAAATGGTTCTTTTCGCAAATATTTAAACGCGGTGGCAAGTAAAGCTATAAAATCAGTCATGTCTCTCAAAAGCATTACGTCTGGAGGGTATATACCAGTAAATATACAATTATATGACACTTATGTGCTCCCTTTGCTTGAATATTGCTCAGAGTTATGGGGTTTTGCTGAAGCTGAAAATCTGGAAAGAATATTCAAAAAGTTCCTTAAGTATATTTTAAATGTAAAAAAACGACTAATAATTTGACGTTATATGAAGAAACGGGACGCTTTCCATTAATAATAAACTCAAAAGTGAAAATAGTCAAATATTGGTTTAAACTCATGAACAGTTTTAATTCAAATTGTATATTGTATGAGACTTACTGTATGCTTTTAGAAGAATGTGAAAAGGGTCATGTAAATTGGTTAACCAAAGTAAAACTGTTATTACAATCAGCCGGTTTTAATGAAATGTGGCTGTTTAGGGACTCAGTGCTTAAATACCATGTTTTATAAGCCAGTTAAAACTAAGACTGAAAGATACCTATGTTACACAATGGAATGAATGTGTTAATATCTCAACAAGTTTAACTCTATTTCGTGCAGTAAATTCCTCTTTTGAAACGTCCTGCTACCTCAAAATTGTTGACAAATGTTAAACACAGACATGCGTCTAGCAAATTAAGATTATCCTCTCACAGGCTAAAGATAGAAGAAGGCCGTTATAGGAACATTCCCCGACATGAAAGGAGATGTGATGTTTATTCATTGAATGACATTGAAGATGGATATCATTTTGTACTGATAGTTATTATCGAACACGACCTAGTATGTTAAAATAAATTACTCTTCTTAACTCTACGAAGAAGTCGTTGTTACACAAACTGGCTATATTTACTATCAAGGAAAATCAGATCAGAGACAATATAGTTAATATTACAGCCTAAATTAAACTGGATGTTATTGCTCTCCTTTTGTTGTTTCTTTTTGTTTGTTAATTTATATATCCTGTTGTGCATGCTATGATGATTGGTTTGATGTTCATAAGCTGTATACGCTTGTATCGAAATAAATGTTCTGTTCTGTTCTGTTCATATTCCTGGGAGTTCAGTTTATCACCGATTAACGGAAGGTATTTCCCCGCTATTTCTTTGGTCAAAACGGGAATTTATTTTTCGTAGTATGTGGGAAGTTAATGTTGTCATTCTCAACAATGATTGTTTAAAATACGTAAACACAAAAAGGATAAGCAGACGGTTAATATATTACTCGTGTAACTATTTGGGTAATTACAGTAAAACGATCTGTAGAAGAATTTTTCTACTCAATAATAAATTTAATAATTAGACGTTTCAATTGAACAAGACCACCTTTTTCAATTCTACAATCGTATATTTTGCTCCGATTGTTAACACATCTTAAATAATTATAAATTGAATGCATGTACAATGAAGGAAAACTATGATGTGTAGGTCGCTGGAAGTTTAACTGAAATATGTTTGTAAATCTGAAGTGTCGTGTCCTATTTATTAGAATAGCTTGAAGGCTTCTTTAAAGAGTTTGATTCTTAAGAGTTTGACTTTATTGTATTATAAACAACTATAGACAATTATTTTGTATACTTAAATCAGTTTTGAAACAGTTTAGATTTGGTACATTTTGAATAATATTCTTGACTGATCATTGTGCAGCCAACGGTATCAAGTTTGAAGTGTGCAGCCAGCGGTATCAAGTTTGACAGTGTGCAGCCAGCGGTTTCAAGTTTGACAGGGTGCAGCCAGCGGTATCAAGTTTGACAGTGTGCAGCCAGCGGTATCAAGTTTGACAGTGTGCAGCCAACGGTGTCAAGTTTGCCAGTGTGCAGACAACGGTGTCAAGTTTGACAGTGTGCAGCCAGCGGTATCAAGTTTGACAGTGTGCAGACAACGGTATCAAGTTTGACAGTGTGCAACTAGCGGTATCAAGTTTGACAGTGTGCAGCCAGCGGTATCAAGTTTGACAGTGTGCAGCCAGCGGTATCAAGTTTGACAGTGTGCAGCCTGCGGTATCAAGTTTGACAGTGTGCAGCCAGCGGTATCAAGTTTGCAGGCAACTGTATCAAATCCTGTCTGTTTAAGGGGTTGGTTGGTTTTCAGCTATTCTGGCCAAAGGGATAGCGCACTGTCCGTCTTTCGTGTGTACATTTGTACACAATTGCTTTTGAACATCAAATTATGACCCTGGAGACAAAACTGGCCATGCCCGAGGTTCACAAGTTTCCTGTAGACTTATATAGGAAGTTCTTAAAAATATTCTTGTCTGAAACCGCAATTCACAGTCCTTTAATAATTTTTATGTAGCACCATATAGTGGTCCTCTAGCAATCTTGTTCAAATAATGCCCCTGGAATCAAAGCTGCTCCAAGTTTGACTCACTTTCTTATTTTTGAAGCTACGGCAAAGTATTTTGGACAGTGTGCACAAATTTGAATACAAATACCAATATTGTGCTTTGATGACCTTGGCTGTAACCTTTTGACCCACTCTTTTATTTTTGAACTAACAGCAATAAAATTGAGACCATATGTACAGATTTAAAAACAGATAGCAAAATCATGATGACGATGATGATGATGATGATGTTGATGATGATGACGACGACGACGACATTGACGACGACGATGATGATGATGATGATGATGACGATGACGACGACAAGGGCGACGACAACGACGATGATGATAATGATGATGATGATGATGATGAATCCAACTTAGCTTCACCCTTTTACCAAGAATATGTTGGGGGTCATAATCGTGTTATTAAATATCAAAATGTAAGGTTACATGACATCTTATGTATATTTTTCTTTTCAAAACTGGATGGCATACTTTCATATACTGTCATTGTTTTTTATGAATGTATTAAAACTTATAAAAATAATAAAATATATTTTCAAAACATCGCATAAATGCTGTGTTCCGAAATGTCAAAAGATCAAAATGTTGTTGTTGTTTCTACTTTTTTCAATATGTTTTATTCAAACTTTATTTTTCTGTTAACTGGTATTAATTTAAGCAGACATTTTTGTGTTTATTTCTTAGTATCTAATAATATGATTATAATTTAAACATAGACAAAAGTTTTACTGTTTTGAGTCCTTTGAAGTTTTAAGGTGGGCATAATGAAACACAATTAACTTCTTTGGTATTTCAATGTGATACTTATTTAAAATTTGGATAAAGGTCCCATAGCTTTATTGATGGTTCATCATTTTATAAAGTCTGTTAATGGCTAATACCTTAATTACATCTTTTAGGCTTTTCTAGTTTATGAACAAATCTTAACTAATATAATTTTTAAAAATGAGTCAAAGTATCATATGTAGCCTACCCTATGTGTTCCGATGCTGTCCACTGTATCTATTTTAACGTTTTTCATGTCAGCTGTTTTTCCTCTTGAAACGGAAAATACCGAGTTTATGAAGGACGACTTCCCGGCTTCTGTATGGCCAACAAGGCATAATTTTAGTTGGCGCTTTTTGTGTGACCGTATTTCTTCAATCAGGAATTTTTCAGTCTGAAAATACATGCAAATTATTGTTTGAACATTATTTTTTATGAAATGACGATCGTTTTCCATCCAAATCTTTTTGATTAATTTTTGGTGTTGAAACATATTACAATGTCCTTTCTGAAAACGATGCCCGTTTTTAAAATTGTCTCGTGAACTGGGTCGTATTTTACCATAACAGTTTTCACCGAAACATTTGAAACGACAAGGATAAGCCCAGTAGCTTATGATTTAACCATGATCCTATTTAAAGGCATAAATTCCAAATAAGGAACAAACTACGAGGTAATCACCATTTAACAAATTTCAAAATGTACTTCCCTTACTACTTGCTTAATTCCCTCCGATGTATTGAAATACTAAAATATGATAAATATATTGAATATCAATTTAACCATACCAAAACATGTACATATATAAATATATATAATTAAAACGATATATAATACCTCCACAAAGCTCTTCCTATCAGTTCTCCTCCATGGCTTGAAATACAGGGGACCCATAATGCACGTATATTGCTTCAACCACACTACCTCAGTGGATGAACAAACTCTAAATCTAATGATAAAGTTACCCCTCCTATTATGAGTCATCACAAATAAAGGTAGAAGGATGTATTAAATCTACATCAATTAGCTATCAACAATACTCCCGATGAAAGCGAGAAAGTGTAAAATAGTTTCAGTTTATGTAAATATTGCTTATCCGACTTCCGGAATGGTATTTTTTACAACGTAAATCTTAATTTTATAAATGATTAAGATAGTTCAACTGCGTTTTTCTAATGATTAACATTCTTATCTCAATCTTTATAGCTGTGCATATATGCCTTTTTTGTTAATTTAACTTTAACACAAGTGCATATCAGACAAGCTTCAGTGCAATTAAATCAGAGTTCTTCACTTCTCGATTTCTTTAAGATATTTACTAATATTGATATAAATGCAGCGGCAACAGCTAACTCAGCTTACAAAAATAACCACTTGTTCTTAGTTAAACACAGAATTACACTTCTTAGTTATAACATTAAAATTGTGTAATATAGATAACAGCATACATCATAAACCGCATCTGAATAATAATATCAAGATCGAAAACCGTTAATTGCAGAAAAATGGGTTGTTTTTTTGCTTAAAAATCTGAATGTCCAAATGAGCCCACGTTGATGATCTGACGATGACAGTACGGGATTTATCTGATTGTGACAGTACGGAATATATCTGACGATGACAGTACGGGAATTATCTGACGACGACTGTACGGGATTTATGAAACTTATAACCGAAATGATTTCTCTTATGATCGATCTTCAAGTGGAAATATTTCACAAACAACAGAAAAAGGGCTTAAAAATTACTGCAATATTGTACTATTCGTATGAAAACCAAGTATTTTCATGATAGCTGTTAGTTGATAAGTTTATAATTTCTATACATCGAAAGAGTAACTGTTTGCCTAAACAATTCATCTTGTTAGTCGCATATATAAAACAAATGTACGATCATACATAAACAAACATACTCGACTGGCCTATGCGTTAGTATGAGACAGATGAAGAGGACGCTTAAAATATCATACAAGTAAAGTTAAGTATATAAAGACAATATCTGAAACTCCATATTTATTGTCTGCAGAGTACTAGACCTCGCGTCAGATGCTGGCGTTTTGTTTCAAAATTGCTCATTTTAACGTTATACAACAATCGAATTTTAGACGAAATTGCAAACAGAATGAAATATTGCCGAAATGTTATTGCTTCTTGCTTTATGACAAATATTAACTTATAAGTCTAAGAAGACTGAAATCCATTTCATGACGAAAATCAAAAAGATATACGTCACTTTATTTCGCCGGTAAGATGTAAAAAGTTTTATCTTAAGCGTCTAGATATGAGTTTTGATCGCATTAACTAGGGTTTATTTTTTCTTTTGAAATGATAAGAAGAATGTTTAGATAACATTTAAAATTAAAAAGTGCAAAACACAAATACACATATTGAAACGTATCACAATAACTGCGATGTTAAAAGTTGATACACACCTAAGTTGTTTACAATGATCAAGTACTATATTTGGCGTCGTCGGCGAAAATGAGTCTTGCTGGGGTTATCACGTTCCCGAGATAAGCAAAACAAAATATAAAAAAAACACGTTTGCAGGCCAATTATCATTTTTGTTATTCATGCCATTTTGATGAAAACATTTCGAAATCCAGACCAAAGATATGACGGTTTCGTCGGTTTATCTTCAAAGCATTATTATGTTGTCAGGTTAATAACTTAAACATATTTGTTTGGAAGGTAATGTATTCATTTACTTGTGTTGTCATTCTTTATTCATTCAAGTATTCATTTTACTGATTATTTTCAACAACCATTCGACAAGTTGACCCGGAATGATTTTTTTCGTAACAACTAACAGTTTACTTATAGCATCGGATTTGATGGCGGTAAGTTTGAAAACTATTTTAACAATTCATGAAAATGTCCCAATTTTGTCACAATTCATTAAGAGTAAGTTATAAACTTTATTTTCATGAAAATATATGTCAAGGGGTTTCTTGCGCAAGCGAAAAGTTGTTCAGTAAATGACGAATGAGATAATGATATATGTGATACATAGCCCGTTCGGTGTGAGTTTTTCACATGCTTAAAAACCTTCAGCAGAGGATTATTTAGATAAACCCTTGGTGTTCACGAATAGTCCCAGTACTCGCGCTTACTTGTGACACTGGATGGATCCCAACCCGTTACCGCTGATAGATCAATATGTTTAGCCCTTGGAACAGGCTCGTGCTCATGGACCGAAACCGACTGTGCGCCCAGATGTTTGAAATGGACTACATTAAGTGTGCGAATTGGTCAAGCGAGGTGAAAAAAGTGATGGCACATGCAGGGCTTATAGACAGTTTCAATGACAATTTACCTGTTGATCTCTCCAATGTACAGCATCTTGTGTGGGAAGTTTTTAAAACATTTGGTATATGCCGACATTAAGATCGTATACAGTGTTCAAGCGATACTTTAAATACGAACGCTACTTGAATTCGACCTGACCAAACATGAACGTTCTTTACTGGCCAAGTAGAAAAGAGACTGGGTGGTATTTAAATTAGCTTGTGGATATATTTTAAGGCTTCGTATGTTATGTGATGCACCAAACGTTGCTAATTGTATACTAATATAAGCCTAGAGCCAGGTTTTTTTTTCTAGTTCAGTCAGGCATTTTACGGACATTCAAAGAACGACGAATTTACTGAAAAACATTATAAGGCAGTAAGCAAAGTACATTGTAAAGTTTTTTGCTCAAAGAAGAAGTACATTTTGTACATAACGGTTATACGTGTTTCAATAGGTATTATGTCTTTATTTGTTTTGTATTTAATATAAGAATGACTGTACAGCCAGGAATCCCCATTAAACTGAAATATGTTAGATGAATACGTATGCTCTTAGTTATTAGGTATACTAGTGTTTTTACTATCATTATTATTACCCACATTAAATAAACACACACTCATTATGAGAACCATATAGTTCAAACAAACAGCAATGCGACTTGCATATCTAATTATGTTTATCTTCGTTCCACTGTTTTTGAAATGTAAATAGTTCAGTGACCTTATTATTAGGTTTACTAATATTATTACTATTTTTATTATTACCAAAAAAACGCTCTGTAATGAGAACCCTTTGCTTCAGAGAAAACATCAATGTGACTTAAATAACCATAATATGTTTATCTTTGTACAAAAGCTTTAAAATGTTAATATTCAGGTGGCTTATAGGCCGTTCAGCCGGGTGCCATTATGTTATATTTACACCTCAACTTCCATTCCTTAAATGAACTGCCTTTCGGCAATAGGGTTTATCAATTGATGAACCCAACATCTTCGGATATGTTTGGATCGCAATTCATTGCATAACAATATACATGAAAACAATTGATCTTTTAATTGTTTGTATTTTGTCGGCAGGTCCCGTAAAATCTAAATCAACATTTAGAAAGTGTTAATTTATTTTATTTCAAATGTGTTGCTGCCTTAAACTTTTCAATTTTACATTTAAAAGATATTTCAAGTGGTTGATCTTTTCCCGCGTTATTGTGACGTCATTTGAAAAATGTTTCCGGTTACAATCGGGTTGTTCTATTTACAAAATAGGTAAGAAAGGATAACTGAAAAGTTTTCTTTAATGAAATGAAGAATGAACTATTGGCGTTAGTATAAGGAATGAATGGCGGTGTTGATGTCATTATCGGGGATATGAACGTCATTGGGCTGGTCAAAGTAAGCGTGGAGTCCTTTGGACTCCACAATTTTTTTGTGAATATCATTTATGTTAAAACAAAACTTACTTACTAACTATACAACTTCTAGCTGAATACCTTGATAGTACCAGTTTTCATAATGTTTTAGCGTACCACCGGTTCGACAACTTATTGATCATATTTAGTTTTAAGCCAGTGTCTGAACAAAAAGACTCAATAAGGATGATATGTTTTTATGCTTAAACCAATGTCTGCGAAACTGGAAATATCATTGATGAACATCAAAATGTATAAGTTACCTATAATGTCAGTAACAATAGCCCCATTAGTAAAATAAGCCCGTATCAAGTGAACTAAATTATTCTTAAACAATAAATATGTTATTGGTGACGGAACACAACACTGCTTTGTTCTTATAGTGCACAAAGGTAGTCCGTCAAAGCGCAAGTCGCTGACGACTAGACGCCGTCCGGAGGTATATATCCATGTTGGAACATGATATGTTCACGCATTACGTATATCAGTTTGTACATGTAATGAGAGATCACCAGAAACACGCCACAACCACCATTTCTGTATAGGCAGTCATAAGTGTTTTAGGGCAGCTGTTTAAGGACTTTTTAAAGTCAATGTTATATTCGTAAAATATCCCTCGTTTTCTAAAGATATTCGTTTGTAATAAAGACTGGTCTGCAACGTTAATATATTATATGCTTGGAGTATCTTCATTGACCCTAATTTCTTCTAATACGATGGACGCTTAGTCATAAAACTTACAAAATATTATTCTGACACTATTTGTACGCGAAAGGGCTCTATAATTATAATTGTCATATAAAAGGCCTTTACATACATAGGTGTGATAACGTTTTAGCTTCACCCCATTTGCAAAGTGCCGGTGATAAAAATACCATTAAATATATTTTTATCGGAATACTGGTGAAGTACTTCAATGTTTCAATACAAATGCCAACAATTACGAAGTTTAAGAGCTATATTATCATGTGTTTCATCCCGGTGATCACTTCCTTTTAAACGTCTAAGTTACCGTCCTTGAAATATACATTTAATGTAATAGTAACGTTTCTTCAGGTTATCGCCTTGACTATAATGAGGATCACATTTTATTTGTTCTAAGTAAGAATTCAAACCACTAAACATTGTAACACGTGTTGTTAAAACCTAAACTCAGCTTTGAATACAAGTTAGCCACTATAGCACGCTCAAAGTACACTCGGTAATTTGTTATACGAATATTTTGCAACTTGCTATGTTAATCTACTTCGAATGTGCACAGTCATCGTTCCATCATTAATTTGTATTAGTGTGATAGCCTATGTAACGTTGCTATAATAAATCAGTCGGCTTCTTTGTGTAAATGTTAAGGAGAGTTTAAAAGTTCGCTACATTATTCATGTCGGTAAAAAATCGACTGTATGATACAGATAATATAGGATAAGCTACGGTTAAGTCCCTTTGCTATATCGAAATGTATTTTGTAGAGTCCGTTACCAAAAGTATGATTTACCGAAAGAACATATTTTTGTTTTATTTCATTAGTAGATTAAAAAAAAACGCTATCCGTATTCGTCGTTTCTTTATCAATTGCCATTCGTTCTGGTGACACATACATGTATATAACTCAATCTACATTTACTACTGCTTATCTAGCCATTTTGCGCAACGTTATTGGCTCTGTGTGCGCTCACTTACTTTGTTGTACTATAATGAGCGGTTAAGAATATCTGCTTTCGAGCTGGAATGCTCCATTATTCGATGGTTTATTAATTTGAAATGAAGAACTATCAATACATAACTATTTCTAGTTGATTGAAATGAATTCAGACAAGACCTTCCTCCAAAATAACCGCTTTTATCATTATCCAAACAACAAAAGAACTTCAATTTGCAAGAAAAAAAGAAAATTGTCGAAAATTGTCATAAACTTGCAATTAATGTGTACAATGCATTGAAACTTACTAACTGAAGTACCACATAGTTTACAATTTATTTAAGTTTAGCAGTTATTTCGTATTTTTCCATTGAAAAAGA
This sequence comes from Mya arenaria, assembly GCF_026914265.1. Lineage (NCBI taxonomy): Eukaryota > Metazoa > Mollusca > Bivalvia > Myida > Myidae > Mya > Mya arenaria. Next base: position 34,748,656 of record NC_069137.1, on the reverse strand, counting down.
TTACTGGGTATGTCTACCTAGTAAAATTCATTCCTTATGCGTGATTGGCTAGTCGGTGTTATCACGTGATATTACCGTTAGGTGTATAGCTTAATTATGTCACCTGATAAGAGTAAGCCGTCGTAGCTCAGTGGATACCACGCTGGACTGCAATTTTGGCGACACGGGTTCGAACCCGGTCTCCGACATAATTTTTTTTTTACATTTTGGTACTTATTTTTACAATTATGATATCAAAGCGTAACACATTCTATTAAAGAATTGTCCTGACATTCGTTACAGAAAAAACAAACTTGTTTTGGTTCCAATCTGGTGTACAGTCCCTTTAACATATAAAATAAAAACCAAGCATTTATGTAAGTGTTTCACATATTGTGTTAGTTCGACGTTCTTTACCTTCATACCAGTAAAAACGTTGAGTTATAACTAGAAAGTACGATTAATTGCGTGCTATAAACATAAACTAAAACAGTTTCGAGAATCTGGTTTTTGTCTTCCTTCTGTTCAAACAATCAATATCCAAGTTATCTTTAAATTGTAATATGGTTGAAAAATTCATTTCAAATATCACAATGATACACCATTAAAGACAGCAATATGCAAAAGATCATGTGTTGGTCCATAACGTCATAACACTTGTTGATGTTTTTGTTCTAATTGGTATATAGGTCAGATGAACCAAAATGTTTTGCAGTCCTGAAAGAAAGGCTTATTCACAGTATATGCATACGTTGGAATGTATACCTTACTCTTTCATTGTTCGAAAGATCAATTGTAGAAATGACAAAAACTAGCGCATTCTGCCCTTGCAGTTTTCCAATATAGTTGGTGATCAAACAACAATGTGATGCACGATATTGAAAACAATTATAGTTGTTATATAACACGCAATTCAGAACTTATCCTAGTCAGTCATCAAGCTTCCTCATCTCTCCCTCCTGCCTCTTCTTCATTCTCCCCTACCTCAGCGTCAATCTACTCCTTTTGCTTACTTTATAGTCACCCTGTTTCAAAACGCTCTACGACCTCGTGTCCCCAAAAATGTCCTAATAAAAGTTTGAATGTGATTTCGATAACATCATGCGAGACCTTTGTGAACCAATATCAGACAGCCACATTTGAATATAATATTTCGTACATAATGACAATATAATCGTATTTCTATATTGTGACAGTATATTGTGACCGCAATATTTAAACAAGTAAATAATAAAATGCATGTGTGGTACCAAATCGGTTTGCTTAGTAACACGATGAATAGATGACAAGACTCTGTGTAATGGTGAAGATCCACTTTAATTGTCTACGAATAGTGTATCATGCCATTGTTTTTAAACATCCTTAAAACATTATTAATTTCATTCCACAGCTGGGTATACGTAGTATAAGAAACGTCTGATGCGTCCTGCCAGTGTGATATACACCAGTCGATATCTTCCATAGAAAAATATTATCTAAATTACATGAGCTACTGGATATTTAAACAGAAGTGCTTGCATCGTGTTCCAGCTACCCATGTCGCATTTCAAAAGAAAATATGCGTTAAAATGAACCTTACGTGTATGTGTGTTTATAAAATAAAGATAAACGACTCTTGTTGGGCTGATCAAAATAGTATTGTGTGGTTTCTTCCCTCATTTTATTGTATTTTATGATTAAAAATAATGCTAAGTCAAGATTCAGCTTCACGGTGGTTTTTGTACCATGCTGGCTTTGGACCTTGATGTAATTTTGGGAAATGATTACTTTAGTATACTAGTGGTTAAGAGTCATGCAGATATGGGCCATAGTAATTTAGGGCAATTTTATTTTGGGCCTTTGGTGTTTTAATTCCGTTGTTGCTCGGAGCCACGCTGTCGTTTTGGGTCAATTTGTGGCCTTTTGCCGAAAGTGGTGTGTCTTTGCTATGGTTTGTGGTCATGTTATTTTTGGGTGATGGTGCTTTGGTGGCACTGTTTTGGTTTGTGCCATGATGGTTTTGGTTCATGGTTAGTTTGGGCCATGTTGATTTGGTATCATCGTGTTTTTGTACCAGCGTCATTTTAGGCGAGGCTTTTGTTTTGGGAAATGACAGTTTTGGTCACTGATGGTTTGGGCCATGGTCGTTTTGGGACATGGTGTGGTTTGGGGCAATGTCATTGTTCGGGCCATGTTGTGTTTTTGTGGCCGTATTGTGGTTTGGAGCCTTGTTGTGGCTTGGAGCCAATATGGTTAAGGGTCATGTTGTGGTTTAGGGCCTTGGTTGTCCTAGGTCATGGTTGTTTAATGGTGGTATATGGCTACGGAGTTTTGAGTACCATTGAGGATTTGGTCCATGACGGGTTGGGACTATGATTGCTTTAGTAGTATTGCAGTGCAATCCATGTCGCATTTCTAAATGAATGCGGCAGGGATCGAATTTAACGGTCGCTAACTCGCAAAATGCGAATAAGAATCGAAAACTGCGAGAAGACATTCCTAAAACTCCTTTCCGGATGTTAATAATAGATAAGTCCGTGACCGTGTATGGACGCTTGTCGCTGAATACAAATGTCATAATCGGACATTTCAGCAAGCGCCTCGAAGAAAACTAATTGAGATTATAATCACATGATTGTGTATGGACGCTTGCCGATATAAACTAAAGTTACGGTTATCTAAGTAAGCGCCGAGCAGAAAACAGTTTTCGTCCGGTACTGCGGAAAATGGAGAGGAAGATAACTAGATTATTTTACTCGGAAAAGGCATGCAGAAGGTTTAAAGGTTGGTGGCGACGCGTGGGTTGACTAGAAGACCCCCAATACCCCCGAATCCAGCGAAAAAACAGCCATCGTCGGTACATCTCAAACAAAAAAGTCCCGGTCCGACCATACGTCACCCGTCAGAACCGTTAGAAAATGGGAAACTGAGCTGAACTTTTGCAAACAAAAGAGGATGACGGCAAACATTGTTGCCAAAATGTTGTACGATGTATCAAAGGAATTCGCCAGCAATAAAACGTCATCATTAAGCACTGTAGTGGTTTAGCTTTTATTTTGTTATCATCAGCACGCATCCTGCCCATAACACTTGTTAGATCCTTCATCTCATTACCATGAGAAATGTCACTGTAGAAATTGTCAAGAGAAAAACCAACTCTGCTGTTAGATTTGAACCTATGAACTCCTGCTTGTACGTCTGGTTCTCTACCCAACTGGCACCTGGTTACTCAGAGGCCTTTAACCACATAACGATATGTCAATATATGCAAAACGAATCCTACCCAATTTATGAAGTTTTCTTATTTTGAATAACCTCCTTAACAGAACTGAATAAATTTTGTACCGCTATGTACCTCCGGAGGCTTCGGTTTCTCAATGCTACTGTCCTGTATGAACATTTACCTAAAGTTAGAATTTTGGTTTGCAGAAATGGCCCTTGAATATCTATATTTTAAATGTGCATTTTTTGTTTAGTCTATTTCAGTTTCTTACCGGAAGTATATACATAATGAATGAGAGTTTATGTGCCAACCAGAAGGCTGAATCACACCAGATCATTCAATGCCAGGGTAGCAGCTAAAAAAATCAACAACAATGGATTACTGAAAATGAGGCCTCCTCAAAAACTCGAGGAAAGAGGAATGGTGAAAATTGAATACCTATTTAATATTGCTTACTGTGTTGCTAGAAATGAAAAAAATACTTTCACTGACTTTGGCTAGAAATGAAAAACGTTTCACTGACTTTGAACAATCAATAAAGCTGAAGATTTTTTTATCTTGATCTTGGAGAAACCTACTGTAATGATAAGGCTTCCAAAAATTTTATGACTGAAATTTCAGGGCATTGTTTTGACAATTTGAAAATGGCATTGCAACATTCTGACTATTTTAACAATTTTTCAGAAGGCACAACTGACAGGACTGAAAGTGAAAATATGTACATGTATAATGAACAAGTTCATTGATAGTTTCTATCCAGTAACAAAATACTTCAAACTAGAAGAGCCAAATAACACAAAGGCACAAGGAATTTTCGAGTTTGTTGATAAAGCTTTTTCTGATTTGGGAGTGCAATACTATCATGAAAAACTAATTGGATACTGTTCAGATGGGGTAATCGTTATGCAGGGCTCAAATAAAATGCTATTAAACTTTTAAACTATACTAAAAATGCAACTTGGTTGTAATCAGTTTCGTGTTTGACCCACCGTCTTAATTTTGCTGTAAAGATTGTATCGAAGGGACTTCGAATGGATGATATCATTGATGTTTTTAACTTGGTATACTATTTCTACAAGGGTTCATCTTAACGCAACAAAGAGGCTGAAGAAAAGTTGCAGATATTATGGAAGAGGAGTTTCTGAAACCAGAACATAAAATGGAACAAGATGGACAGACCATTAGCTCAGAGCATTATCTTATTTATTAAGAAACTGGCAAGCTAGAGTTGCACATATGCAGAACTATGCAGAAGATGTGACAAACTGAGATAGTGATCGTGCAAAAGCCAAAGACATCTTAAAGATACTTCTTCAATATAAGTTAGTTTGGTTCCTGCATTTCTTGAAATTTGTTTCAGGAATGAACTTACAACTGTAAGTCTGACATTGCAGCGTGAGGACATTGATTTAAGTAGTACAGTGACCAAGCAACAAGCATCAGAGCTGAACTTGAAATATATACATGCCAATCAAAGCCAGGTCCTCGATGATAGTCCACTTGATAATGATACAGATAGTTACATGTACAAGGAATCCACACTACAGAACTTCATTCCAGATGAAACATTGATTAGGCATAAGAAACAGATTGTGCAAAGCATGCTTGATTGGCTTCATGTCAGGTTTAAAATTTAACAAGAGACCAGAATGTACTCGATGTAATGCATTTGATCATAAAAACTGGCCAAACAATGACAACAGTGCACTGCTTCAGTATGGTACTGATGAAGTAAAACATGTCTTCCACCACTTCCAACTACTGCTAGAAAATGCGTACTGTGATCTTAATGGTGCTCTTAGAGAATTTTCTGAATTGAAACTACATGTTACTAAAATCCACAGAGGTATTAGCCACAAAGATGAGGACAAAGGTGACTTTGTGAATATACTGAAAATCATTCATCTTACTAGTGTTTCTCCTTTGTCTAATGCATGCTGTGAAAGATCATTTTCAGCTTTGAGAGAGTGAAAAATGACTGGAGATGCGGACTTTCTACTGAGACTCTGGACCAATTACTTAGGATTGTCCTAAGTGGGCGACCACTTGAGGATTTCAATGCAAGACCAGTTGTGAACAGGTGGTGGATATCAGGTCAAAGGAAAAAGAGACCAAATGTGGTGTCTAAGACAGTAGATGCTTCTTATAAACAGTGCCTATTTTCAGTTTCCTGGTTATAGCTCAACTGTGAACAGTATTTCATCAAAGGACTCAGTGGAATGAACTTTACATAAGATTTTTAAGAACTTGCATACTTAAGTAACCAGAGGCTTAGTTAACATAGCCCAGCTGAGTATATGACTTTAACTATGGTATGAATAAAAAACAAAATGTTAAGGTTTATAGTTTATTCGTATCGTAGTTCACTTGGTAAACAGTTGTACATAAAGCAAATACAAAACAACTTATTATTTTGGCAACTTCCTGTCGGTAAAAAGCCTTTAAATATTTGCTAGTGGAGCCCATCATTTTGCTAGTTGAAAATATGGCACTAGCAAAATTGCTAGTGGCAAAATTAGTTTTAATCGACACCTGATGCGTTAAACTTAACATTACGTGTATGTTTGTTTATAAAATAAAGATAAACGACTCTTGTGGGCGCTGATCAAAATAGTATTGTGTGGTTTCTTCCCTTTACATTTTATTGTATTTGATGATTAGTAATAATGCTTAGTCAAGATTTAGCTTCACGGTGGTTTTAGTACCATAGTGGTTTTGGACCTTGATGTATTTCTGGGCAATGGTCATTTTAGTATATAAGTGGCTAAGGGCCATGCATATATGGGTCATGGTGCTTTGGTGGCACTGTTGGGGTATGTGCCATGATGGTTTTGGTTCATGGTTAGTTTGGGCCATGTTGGTTTGGGATCATCGTGTTTTTGTACCAGCGTCACTTTAGGCGAGGCTTTTGTTTGGGATACTGGCAGTTTGGGTCCCTGATGGTTTTGGCCATGGTAACTTAGGGACATGGTGTAGTTTGAGGTAACGTTATGGTTTGGGGCCATGTTGTTATTTGGACAATGTTCTGTTTGGAGCCATATTGTGCTTTGATGCCTTGTTGTGGCTCGGAGCCAATATGGTTAAGGGCTATGTTTTGGTTTAGGGCATTGGTTGTCCGAGGTCATGGTTGTTTAATGGTGGTATATGGCTACGGAGTTTATAGTACCATTACGGGTTGGGACTATGATGGTTTTAGTAGTATTTGAAGTCTGTGGCAATGGTGTTTTTTTAGGTGATCACTTCCACCCGTCACTTCATCTTAAAATATGTACATATGCTCTTAACAACAAAGGCATACAATACATTTAACAATTTGCTATATACCCCTTATCTATCACTCATGATGAATTTTTTCAAAATACTTACTAGAAAGTGCTAAGATGGTCTTCACTTCAGTCTGGCAATAATTGACATCGTTTTTCTAACATAACTCTAATTCCGATATTTCTTTACTATACAAAGGTTAAAGATCCGGTGCTATGCATGAAATGGCATGAAGTACGGAAAAGCTTGTTGCTATTTATTCCGCCATGTAATGAAACTTTTGCTGATTTTTTCCAAGACTGCTTATAAGGGTAAATATTAGTTCTTCTTAGCAATATTTGTGAAGAATGACACTTATATATATATAATGACAAACCAGGGGGAGGAGCTTGTCGACTTACACAAATCGGGTGATTAACTCCTACTAGATGAACTTATTGTGATAAAATGGCAAATATTGTGTTACAAGTCTCTGTATTATTTCATGAATTCGGTCATTGACAGTTTTTGATTGCTGCAGTCTGTATGGATGAGTAAAGTATGAATTTTACATAATTACATTATTCGCATGTCTTTATCGATTACCACACACACACACACACACACACACACACAGGCGCGCGCGCGCACGCGCACGCGCACGCGCACACACACACACACACACTGGAACATGAAGCGCGCGACGTAATCGATTACCCCATATGACGTGCATCGCGTAATCGGTTTACCCAATTAAATGATGAAAAGCATAATCGATTGCCCCTTACTACTGAATGAAAAGCATGGCGTAATTCATTAACTCTTTGATGAAAGGCAAAGCGTGGTCGATTACGCCTAACTTATTGATGGAGGACATGGCGTAGTCGATCAGCCCTTATTACCTTATGAAGGGCATGGCGTAGTCGATTAGCCATTATAACTTGATGAAGGGCTTAGCGAAGCCGATTACCCCTTTCTACTTTCTGAGGAACATGGCGTAGTCGATAGGCCCTTATTACTAAATGAAGGGCATGGCTTTGTGTATTAACCCTTACTTCGTTCGAAAGGGCATAGCGTAGCCGATTACCCTTTACTACTTGATGAAGGGCATGGCGTAGTCGATTAGCCTTAACTACTTGATTAAGGGCATGGCGTAACCGATTACCCCTTACTACTTTCTGAAGGGCATGGCGTAGTCGATTTGCTCTAACTACTTTCTGAAGGGCATGGCGTAGTCGATTTGCTCTAACTACTTTCTGAAGGGCATGGCGTAGTCGATTTGCTCTTACTACTTGATGAAGGGCATGGCGTAGTCGATTAGCCCTAACTACTTGATTAAGGGCATGGCGTAACCGATTACCCCTTACTACTTTCTGAAGGGCATGGCGTAGTCGATTTGCTCTAACTGCTTTCTGAAGGGCATGGCGTAGTCGATTTGCTCTAACTACTTTCTGAAGGGCATGGCGTAGTCGATTTGCTCTAACTACTTTCTGAAGGGCATGGCGTAGTCGATTTGCTCTTACTACTTTATGAAGGGCATGGCTTAACCGATTACCTCTTACTACTTTCTGAAGGGCATGGTGTTGTCAAACAGCCCTAACTACATGCAGCGCTTAGTGTACTACCCCTTACTACTTGCTAAAGCGCGTGGCTTAATCGATTTTTTTCGCTAAAAACACCGTTAATTTTATCTTTTTAAACTTGGCGAGTGTACTTTAAAACTTTCGAAGCACAACCATGTCATGACTTTTCAAATGGCTCAGACACACTTGTATTATATAAAAATAAAGATTTCACCTGTATTCAGTGCATATATTCTGATTTAGCCTCTCAGTTAAATAAACTAGTTGACATACTATCTGTTTATTGTTAGGTCATACTCGTTGTATGTACTGTTCCAAAATCTTACCTACTCAGTCAGTGAGGTTATGTTCTCTTTCCGTGATATCTGCAGTCATAATATAGTGTGTTCAAAGTACAAACCTAAGTAATGTAAACGCTCACTTTATTCAGATTTTGAAATCGGCGTACTCGGTTCAGACAAGAGTTACGCCGATACAATTATGAAAGTCTTCGTCACTGAAAATCTCGTTTAACTGTTCAAAGTTATGAAAATATACTATGCAACACTGTAGCCGGTCTAACATTCAATTTTAATGCCGTTCATTATTACACCCCACATCCCAGAGATCAATGGTCAACTTTTAACGTTGAAAATTGGACCCGAAAGTAAATTAATGACCCTTTGTCGCATGAAAAGTTGGCCCTCGTTTCAAACTGATCAATTTAATACCAATTCAACTGTAGTCGGGCCATATTTTTAATTTTGAAAAATGACCCCATTCGTTGCATGAAAAGTACCTATTACTTTGCAGTACACATTTCAGTCGATAAACATTTTGTCCACTGTAAGCAATAAACATTAAGTGAAACGTAACCACAAGTAAAAACTACTATGTTTTGCTTCTTCGGAAACCATAACTCTGCTGATACAAGTCAGATAAAGATCTGCTAAACTTGAAATAAATGTTGGCTTCAAATATCTGCAAACTTTGGTAGCTGTACATTTTTCGACTTGACATTTCAATATAACAGTAATGTTATTCTGTTGTGGGCCTTTGCTGGGGATGTTTAAAATAGTGCGCTTTTTAATATTGTATTTTGTTAAATTAAATAATCAGTAAATTCCAGGACGTGAAACTTTGTCGCAGTGTTACTTTTTTCAATAATTGTCAGATTGCTCACATACAACTGTGAAAGCTACAAAACATAGAGACCAGTGACTCTGCTTCTGTTAATCTATAAACACTTGAAAAACTAATGCAAACTCGCTTGCAACATTTTGCTGAGTTGACTTCATTGTATCTACAAGGCGAGTAAAATCCTGTCTGGTAAAGTGCGGGTTCGAGATACGGCTGCTTGGCACTGCATGCAAAGAAGCTAGCCAGTTAAATTGATGAAGTCGCTTGTCCATGGTCTTTTTTTGCCAACAGATAATCGATATTTGACGTTGAGAGTAAGTATTATTAACCATTAAAGATTTCCCTGACACCAATTAATTTCTAACGACTGTTTTGATCAAAAGTTAGCGTTTTCTACATTAAAAAATGACCCTTTAATGTGACCCGGCTCGTGTGAGTTGTTTATGCAAAACAAATTTCATCATCAGCGACATCTATAATACACAATTTGTGGGGGATGAAATAACGTTCCTAATTATAGTATACGCCTTTATTGTAATTATCTCATCGAACACTACTGATATAACGTTCAACTGATCTGATGTCCAAAGGCGTTCAAGGTACACGCAGGTACGAGTAGTTTACCGAACGTTATGATTATAGTGACAAGATAAATGATTGTTGACTTTTATATTTATCTAAGGGATGATTGATGTCAACTTCGATTCCGTCCTTCAACCTTTAGACCCTCTGACCGGATTTGATAATTTAAAAGTGTCGACATCAATTGATGACAACGTAACTGATACTTTGTGTCCTATATCTGCCGTTGTGATATGCTATCACATTCAAGTATCACGAGGTTGATATGTGCCTGACATACAATCCATGTAAGTCAACAATATGATGCCCTGCTTTATAACCTAATAATGAGTTCAGTCAGTTTCATATATTATCCACTAGATTACGATATTAGCGATTAAAGTTTCCAGTGTAGGTCGCTCCATCTCTCACTTTTGTTACTGTAAAAATGGGACATCATGTATATGATAACAAAAACTAGAGTTTCTTGGGTGGACAGTATTCAAAACTCACTGTTCAATAAGTACGGTTCAGCGTTGCAAGGAAAATGGCTTATATGCATAGGGTGAATAAGTGTTCTCACTATGTGCAGTATTCTAAGCCCATGTCTATGTTGAGATTTGATTGTGGTGCACAGCAAAATATAATATATTTAGGTTGAATATATCGTCACAATCAATTCGTTGTAATTTTGTTTCCCTAAGAATTATAAGCATTAGGAACTCATAACAAATACAGATATCGTGGCCGCATTGTGTTTTAAATTTAATTTTAATGGTCATTCTCCAGAAGAAGTATACGCCCCAAATATAGCTTAGCGTAGCTGGACGTTTCACAGTTGATCTAGGCCTGCGCATACTTTTCATAAATTCATTTCATGATCAACTGCAACAAAAACGTTATTCAGATGTTTTTATTGTATTCAGAATAAAAAAAAGTGCAAACGATGTTGTTTTAAGCAACATTTGTGAATATAACGATTTCCCAAAAACGGTTCTTTTTTACATTTTTGACATAAGAACTAAATGAAAGGGTGACCCTTCTAAAATTATCTAAGATATACAAACACTTTCAATGATATAAAAAATACATCATTTTTGTGAGCTCTGTGGCAGGTAAATGAAGAGACATGTATGGATGTTTAAGAAATAAGGTTTTGAAAAACGATTGTCAACTTTTATAAACATATCTGACTACGCTCTTCTCAGAGCAAGGTTTTGTTGACATGATGTAAAAAATGCCTGTTTATGTGTGTTTCTCTTGTGATATTTTTCCTCATTCCTCATTTTTTCCGAGCTAATATTAAATGAAATGAAATATTTTAAACTGTTAATACGTTTTTTAATCAACTGCGAATGATTATTTTATTTTTAATCTAACGGTTAGGGCTTTTTCTGTCGATATCGTTCAGCTGTTAAGCTTAAACATCGTTGCATGTTATTTTATTCATTAATGATATACATTTAAATGGTGTTCTTAAAGAAGTGCGTTAGATTGAAATTGAAGTATTACGATCGTCTTTATACTTTCGAAGAAGAAATAGTTTAGACAAATAAAATGTGTTCCTGTTTGAATAAATGTTAAACACATTAGGGACTTATTCATGTAACTGAAGAATCTTGCTGCAAGGGTTTGAAGGGGCCGAAACATTTCTGTCATCGAGACATCAGCACTACGGATATGAGTTTCCTTTCAACGATATCAGTGGATGAGTCCTTGTTGAACTGGTGAAATAAATAAAGCAATATAGAATCAATGAACAACTGCACGACAAGCATAACGTATATGCGATCCGACTGTTCGAGTCTTTTTGTAATAAATTATATATGCTAGAAAGTATTAAACAACTCTATTAGAAACCGTTTGTTATAGATTACACTGCTCAAAATATTAAACAATCATATTCTTAAAATCTTAAGATATATGTTAAAAGAAAAGGTGTTCTTTAGAAATAAAGATATTTGAAGATATCAGAGGTCTCCATCTAGTCTGTATAAAAGACTATATCTTGAAAATCATGAATGAGTAATTGACGGGATAAGCTAAGAATAATCTTGAATTATGAAAAGGGCAAACAAACCAGTAATTAAATGCACAATCACGCTGATTCGTTTCTTCTTAATATAACCAACTCGATTTTAAGTGGAGCTGTAAAACGATGCTATTGCGGAGCTTACACCTTCTCCTTCTTGTATGACAGGTATAGCCTGGTTATGTATGACAGGTATAGCCTGGTTATGTATGACAGGTAAAACCTGGTTATGTATGACAGGTATAACCTGGTTATGTATGACAGGTAAAACCTGGTTATGTATGACAGGTATAGCCTGGTTATGTATGACAGGCACAACCTGGTTATGTATGACAGGTAAAACCTGGTTATGTATGACAGGTAAAACCTGGTTATGTATGACAGGTATAACCTGGTTATGTATGACAGGTACAACCTGGTTATGTATGACAGGTATAGCCTGGTTATGTATGACAGGTAAAACCTGGTTATGTATGACTGGTACAACCTGGTTATGTATGACTGGTACAACCTGGTTATGTATGACAGGTATAACCTGGTTATGTATGACAGGTACAACCTGGTTATGTATGACTGGTACAACCTGGTTATGTATGACAGGTACAACCTGGTTTTGCATGACAGGTATAACCTGGTTATGTATGGCAGGTAAAACCTGGTTATGTATGACTGGTACAAGCTGGTTATGTATGACAGGTAAAACCTGGTTATGAGTGACTGGTAAAACCTGGTTATGTATGACTGGTACAACATGGTTATGTATGACAGGTACAACATGGTTATGTGTGAGAGGTACAACCAGGTTATGTATGACAGGTATAACCTGGTTATGTATGACAGGTATAACCTGGTTATGTATGACTGGTACAACCTGGTTATGTTTAACAGGTACAACCATGTTATGTATGACAGGTATAACCTGGTTATGTATGACTGGTACAACTTGGTAATGTATGACTGGTATAGCCTGGTTAAGTTTGACAGGTATAACCTGGTTATGTATGACAGGTACAATCTGGTTGTGTATGACAGGTATAACCAGGTAATGTGTTACAGGTACAACCAGGTTATGTATGACAGGTATAACCTGGTTATGTATGACTGGTACAACCTGGTTATGTATGACAGGTACAACCTGGTTATGTATGACAGGTATAACCTGGTTATGTATGACAGGTATAGCCTGGATATGTATGACAGGTATATCCTGGTTATGTATGACAGGAATAACTTGGTTATGTATGACTGATACAACCTGGTTATGTATGACAGGTATAACCTGGTTATGTATGACAGGTATAACCTGGTTATGTATGACAGATATAACCTGGCTATGTATGACTGGTACAACCTGGTTATGTATGACAGGTATAGCCTGGATATGTATGACAGGTATATCCTGGTTATGTATGACAGGAATAACCTGGTTATGTATGACTGATACAACCTGGTTATGTATGACAGGTATAACCTGGTTATGTATGACAGGTATAACCTGGTTATGTATGACAGATATAACCTGGCTATGTATGACTGGTACAACCTGGTTATGTATGACAGGTATAGCCTGGTTATGTATGACAGGTAAACCTGGTTATGTATGACTGGTACAACCTGATTATGTATGACAGGTACAACCTGGTTATGTATGACTGGTACAACCTGGTTATGTATGATAGGTATAACCTGATCATGTATGACAGGTATAACTTAATTATGTGTGACATGTGTAACCTGATCATGTATGACAGGTATAACCTGATCATGTATAACAGGTATAACCTGATCATGTATGACAGGTGCGATATGATCATGTGTGACAGGTATAACCTAATCATATATGACATGTGTAACCTGATAATGTGTGACATGTGTAACCTAATTATGGATGATAGGTAAAACCTGATCATGTATGACAGGTAAAACCTGATCATATGTGACATGTGCAACCACATCATGTATGACATTGGTAACCTGATTATGTGTGACATGTGTAACCTGATCATGTATGAGAGTCATAACCTGATCATGTATGACATGTGTAACCTGATCATGTATGACAGGTATAACCTGATCATGTATGAAAGGTATAACATGATCATGTATGACAGGTATAACCTGATTATGTATGACAGGTATAACCTGATCATGTATGACAGGTATAACCTGATTATGTATGACATGGGTAACCTGATCATGTATGACATTGGTAACCTGATCATGTATGACAGGTATAACTTAATTATGTGTGACATGTGTAACCTGATCATGTATGACAGGTATAACCTGATCATGTATAACAGGTATAACCTGATCATGTATGACAGGTGCGATATGATCATGTGTGACAGGTATAACCTAATCATATATGACATGTGTAACCTGATAATGTGTGACATGTGTAACCTAATTATGGATGATAGGTAAAACCTGATCATGTATGACAGGTAAAACCTGATCATATGTGACATGTGCAACCACATCATGTATGACAGGTATAACCTGATTATGTGTGACATGTGTAACCTGATCATGTATGAGAGTCATAACCTGATCATGTATGACATGTGTAACCTGATCATGTATGACATGTATGACCTGATTATGTGTGACATGTGTAACCTGATCATGTATGACAGGTATAACCTGATCATGTATGAGAGGTATAACCTGATTATGTATGACAGGTATAACCTGATCATTTATGACAGGTATAACCTGATTATGTGTGACATGTGAAACCTGATCATGTTTGACAGTTATAACCTGATCATGTATGACAGGTATAACCTGATTATGTTTGACATGTGTAACCTGATCATGTACGACATGGGTAACCTGAACATGTATGACAGGTATAACCTGATCATGTATGACAGGTATAACCTGATCATGTATGACATGGGTAACCTGATCATATATGACAGGTATAACCTGATAATGTGTGGCATGTGTAACCTGATCATGTATGACAGGTATAACCTGATCATGTATGAGAGGTTTAACCTGATTATGTATGACAGGTATAACCAGATCATGTATGACAGATATAACCTGATTATGTGTGACATGTGAAACCTGATCATGTATGACAGTTATAACCTGATAATGTATGACAGGTGTAACCTGATCATGTATGACAGGTATAAACTGATCATGTGTGACATGTGTAACCTGTTCATGTATGACTGGTATAACCTGATCATGTATGACATTGGTAACCTGATCATGTATGACAGGTATAACCTGATCATGTATGGCATGTGTAACATATGACAGATGTAACCTGCTTATATGTGACATGTGTAACCTGATCATGTACGACATTGGTAACCTGATTATGCATGACAGGTATAACCTGATCATGTGTGACATGTGTAACATGATCATGTTTGACAGGTATAACCTGATCATGTATGACATGGTTAACCTGATCATGTATGACATTCGTAACCTGATCATGAATGACAGGTATAACCTGATTATGTTTGACATGTGTAACCTGATCATGTATGACAGGTATAACCTGATCATGTGTGACATGTGTAACCTGATCATGTTTGACATTGGTAACCTGATCATGTATGACATTGGTAACCTGATCATGTATGACAGGTATAACCTGATCATGTATGACATGTGTAACCTGATTATATGTGACATGTGTAACCTGATTATGTGTGACATGTGTAACCAGATCAATTATGACATGTGTAACCTGATCATGAATGACAGGTATTACTTGATAATATATGACATGTGTATTCTGATCATGTATGACAGGTATAACCTGATCATGTGTGACATGTGTAACCTGATCATGTATGACAGGTATAACCTGATCATGTATGACATGGGTAACCTGATCATGTATGACATTAGTAACCTGATCATGTATGACAGGTATAACCTGATTATGTTTGATATGTGTAACCTGATCATGTATGATAGGTATAACCTGATCATGTGTGACATGTGTAACCTGATCATGCATGACAGGTATAACCTGATCATGTATGACATTGGTTACCTGATCATGTATGACAGGTATAACCTGATCATGTATGACATTGGTAACCTGATCATGTATGACAGGTATAACCTGATTATGTATGACATGTGTAACCTATGACGGGTGTAATCTGATTATATGTGACATGTGTAACCTGATCATGTATGACATGTGTAACCTGGTTATATGTGACATGTGTTACCTGATTATGTGTGACATGTTTAACCAGATCAATTATGACATGTGTAACCTGATCATGTATGACAGGTATTACTTGATCATATATGACATGTGTATTCTGATCATGTATGACAGGTATAACCTAATAATGTGTGAAATGCGTAACCTGATCATGTATGACATTAGTAACCTGATCATGTATGACAGGTATAACCTGATAATGTATGACAGGTATAACTTGATCATGTATGACATGTATAACCTGATCATGTATGACAGGTATAACCTGATTATGTGTGACATGTGTAACTTGATCATGTATGACATGTGTAACCTGATTATATGTGACATGTGTAACCTGATTATGTATGACATGTGAAACCTATGACAGATGTAACCTGATTATATGTGACATGTGTAACCTGATCATGTATGACAGGTATAACCTGATTATGTGTGACATGTGTAAACTGATCATGTATGACATGTGTAACCTTATTATGTGTGACATGTGTAACCTGAACATGTATGGCATGTGTAACCTGATCATGTATGACATGTGTAACCTGGTTATGTGTGACATGTGTTACCTGATTATGTATGACATGTGTATTCTGATCATGTATGACATGTATGACAAATTTAAGCGCAAATAAAGGTTCTGAACAAGATGGTATTTCGGCACGTTTTGTTAGAGATGGGGCATATGTTATTGCATGTCCATTCGCTGATATTTTCAACTGTTCTTTGATTCAAGGCGAGGTTCCTGATGATCTTAAAATCGCTAGAGTTATCTCCTTCTATGAAAAGCGATAAAACCAGTGTAATACGTAGTGGTAATTTGGTAATTTCCGCCCGGTTTCTATTTTAAGTATTTTATAAAAAAAAAAAATTGAAAAGCTAGTCTATGAACAAGTAGATTCTTATTTTAAACAAAATAGCCTGTTTCATAAACGATAGTCAGGTTTTAGAAGTGGGCTCACCACTCATTCATGCTTGATTCACTTAACTGATTTCATAAGATTGAAAATGGACAAGGGTTATTTGAGGCCTGGTTCTCATAGATCTTCAGAAGGTTTTCGGAACTACTGACCATACCATTCTGCTCATGAAACTGCATCAAGTCTAGGTGATGACATACTGAGATGGTTTAAATCCTACCTTCCATTTAGACAGCAGCTTGTAGGTGTCTGGTTGAAAGTCTGCAACTGCCCCTATAATATGTGGTGTCCTCCAAGGGTCTATCATTGGACCACTGTTATTTTTAATCCATGTCAATGATATGTCTGCAGTGGTTAAAAACAAACTTTTGCTGTATGAAGATGATCCTGGCATACTTGTACCTGGTAAGAATACGTATGATATTGAGAAGGTTTTAACTGATGATTTAAATAGAATTAGTCAATTGCTAGTTTATAATAAGTTGTCACTGTATTATGGAAAGACCGAGGCAATTGTGTTTGGATCCAAGTGTATTCTATAATCGAACTCTAACCTCAATGTTACATGTAATGGTACAGTTATATATTCCACCCTTTCTGTCAAATATCTTGGGGCTACCATGGGGTCAGAATTTGTCTTTTAGTGAAATGCCACATTCAGTTATTAAGAAGGCCAATTCCATGTTAAAGTTCTTGTACCGTAAACAGGATTATTGGAATCAACAAACGAAGAAACTTCTTGTTATGTCCCTTATTCAATGTCATTATGGTTATGATAGCTCCATATGATATCATGGTCTCACTCAGATCTTAAAAAAACTACAAACTGCACGAAATAAGATTGTAGATCTCACATTGGAACACTTCAATTTTAGTCTCTGAACTGGTAAGCAGTTGATAAGAGATTTAATCAAATCATTCTGTGCCATGTTTTTAAAGTAAAAATTGTTTAGCTCCATGTTACATGGGAGAATATTTTTCACCCCAAGACAAAATTCACGCCTATGAAACAAGACTTGGAGAAAAAGGTGTCTATGCTGTTCCAAAGGTTAAAGGTTTTGGACTTAAGTCATATTGTTACTTAGTCTTTAGAACTAATTGTCTGCAAGTATCACCCAAATTGTTCACTTACCAAATTTAATGGTTGCTGTTAAGCGCCACATGTTTGACAATTTAGTACTGTAAAATGTTCATTTTAAATATTGTGCGTAGGTGATTTTTTTATTAAAAATAAGATTTTAAAAGTAAATCGATGGTGAATTTAAAATTTTGGTTTTGTTTTAAGACCATCTCCGTAATTGCATACTTGTATTAAATCTTATCATGTAACTCTTGTGATATTTCTTTTTAATTTTAATAATTGTGCATTCATTAAATGGTGATATTTTACTAAGCTCTGTGATATGCTTTGGATGTACGGTATGTTATACTGTTGATAAAATACAAACAATCCACTTACTGTGATACTAATTTAAAGCGATATCATTTTATACATGAGGGCATTAAAGTTCTCTGTGACCCTTTTTATGTTATCCTTGGTGCTGGTGTGCAGGGCATAAACAAGTCATAATTGCATTTATGTAATAGTTTTATGTACTGTAAATGTTGTTTTGAGTGTATATGATATGCACTCATTGCCGATATATATTTATCTATATATCTATGCCCTGGCTTCGACAGTCCTTCGCGAAAACTCTGAATACCAGATGCCATGAGACCGTTATCTTCTGCGAAACCGGTCAATCCGATGGTTTCGTATAAATGCAAGTACACACACCTCATTAGGTGTTCAAAAACAGACCAGTATGGCAACTCTGTTTCATTGATATTCACACATTCTTCAGGTAGTACTTAATGCCCTGCACTGGCTGTAGAGTTGTATTTATCCTTACTTCCAAACATTGATCGTTCGTTGTTTTGTCATATTAGAAGGGAGCAGTTGACGAAATCCCAGTTTAGAGCCATGTTAATGAAATGCCATGCTTTTCTCATAGACATAGTATAGAACAATTTTCTAGTCTGTGTAAAACGAAAGAACTAACAAATTCAATATTACTTTGCGATATTGGCGGAATTCTTTTGACAATTAATCCATGAAAATATGAAGTTCATATTGGAAAAATTCTTAAGTGATAATCATTACAAACAATTTGATAATATCGTCTATGTACTGAATACCTTATCCATACTGTTTGGAATCACCAATAGATATAAGTATATTTCTCTGTCGTTTGTACAGTTAATGGTACTTACGGTCTTGGACTTGTTGGGTCCATTGTTTGATCGATTTATTCATTAGATCATTATTGTTTGAATATTGAAGTAGTGTTTGTATATAGATATAATTATTGCAAAAGTGATTGGCATTTGATATATAAAATAACTGAGTGACTTTGAATTTTGATTATGATTGAACATTAAAATATTGTTGTCGACTGCCAGGCCATATTCTTCCAAATAATAAACTGTTGCATGGAAACAAGTATTGTTGAATTTATTTCCGACACAAATACAATTCAGTGTAAAAAATGTAAAGGAGAACTTTCTACCTTGGTTGATTCAAAACGTTCATATGGTTTAAAGTACATTTCAAATCAACTTGAAAACTTTGTGTTCGATTTATGGTAAAACTAAGAAAAAAACATAGGCGAGGCAAAACAAAGCCAATATGTTGTTTATGTGAGCTGATTTCAGTGAAAATATAAACAAGATTATTTAAAACGCTTTTATTTTCTTTGTTCTTCGATTTTCACATTTCAATTTTGTAGAAGTTAAATCCTATGCATATGATGAATGTTTATTTTTCATAGTCGAACTATAAATATCTTAACTGCATTATCTCTATTCATCATAGTCTAGGTAATGATATCATCAACATGGCGACCCATATTTGAGGCAATAAATACGGCAGATGGTGCAACTTCACTATATCACAAATTCCTCTAACAATCATATCTTATGTGCAACTTTTCGAAATAATATGTTAATTAGTCGGAAAAAAATACTCTTAACTGACGTCGTTTATATATCGGGCAAGTATCAATGTTAACAGCCATCATTCGTTAGATAAATATCAAAATCCACAAAATATAATCTTTCAGTACACTCGGTAGTTGTTTCTGGTTTTTGATATAACGTTTTATAAACTACATGTACCTTTGGTCCTTCAAATGCATTTGTGCATGTTAGATCAACAGCGTCCAATAAGATCATTTTGTCAAGATAAAATATGTTGTGTAAGTGGTTCTTTGAAATTATTAAACTAGTTAACATGACCTTGTTACTGCAGTGAGTATTCACAGAGCTAATAGTACCCGAATTTAACAGACACCGCAGTCAATAAAGTACGAGTATATAGGTATATAGGCTTTAAATGGTTTTGAAACACTGAGCATCGGCAGCATGTGTGTTATTATGATTTCAAGTAGTTTTTCATATTTATTGACATTGACAGTTTCATTATTGTTTAAACCTGTTGTTATCACATGCATACTATATACCTTGATATAAATAAAAGATAAAAAGGTTCAAGTTCATGTTTAATACAAAAAAGCATCATACCTCAGTGATAATTTTAATCCTACTAGGATGTAAAATGATGGCAGTACATCACATTTTAGAGGAACGGCAGATACCTTTTTATATATTGCATCAAACTACATATACAAGACTACCAGAGCATAAGCAACATGAAACTCAAAGGTGAGTCCAACAGTTCATCACATGGTGTTTCTTCAATTTCCATTCTGTTCTTGGTGTCGAACAGTTCATCACGGGATGAATCCTCTTTTTTCTTTTTGTTCGGGGTGTCCAAAAGTTCATCACATGATGCATCTACAATTTCCTTTCTGTTCGAGTATTCCAATGGTTCATCCGATGATGCATCTACAATTTCCTTTCTGTTCAAGTAGTCCAATAGTTCATCAAATGATGTATCTACAATTTCCTTTCTGTTCGAGTAGTCCAATAGTTCATCCGATGATGCATCTACAATATCCTTTCTGTTCAAGTAGTCCAATAGTTCATCAAATGATGTATCTACAATTTCCTTTCTGTTCGAGTAGTCCAATAGTTCATCCGATGATGCATCTACAATTTCCTTTCTGTTCGAGTGATCCAATAGTTCATCCGATGATGCATCTACAATTTCCTTTCTGTTCGAGTAGTCTAATAGTTCATCACATGATGCATCTACAATTTCCTTTCTGTTCGAGTTGTCCAATAGTTCATCCGATGATGCATCTACAATTTCCTTTCTGTTCGAGTAGTCCAACAGTTCATCACATGATGTATCTACAATTTCCTTTCTGTTCGAGTAGCCCAATTCCTGCATGATATCACTGACATTTAACGCACACATTACTGAATAAAGAATTGGAACGTTTACCTTTTTATCAACTACTACTTGGTTAATGTAGTTCACAATAGGAAACACTTTGTGTTCCGGACAGTCCAAGACTGTTGAAGCGATTTGAACAACTTCATATATTGTACGGCTAATGAAAATATATTCTATGTTTTTGGCCACCTTTGGGCATATTCTCTCGCATCTCGTGATGACTGTTGCCACCGCTATTTCTGGAAGAAGAAATGAAAACAAGTTTATTGCATAGTCAACGATTATTTGTTTTAACCCCCGCGAATCATATATCAATGGAAGCAAAACGAGAGAGGCTAAAAGTAACGAGACTTAAACTCGTCATAATTTCAAATTTCTACATGGTAGAATTTCAGAAAAAGGATATTTCGGAGTTTTACTGGTCTCCTATTTGCCCCACCAAAATGACACAGCAGCACTTATGTTAAACGTTTATTAAACAAACCTTGTATTGGGTTGTTGAAACAACGATCATTGATAGAATCGCTGATTTATTGCCTTTATATATTACTTTAGGGTCCGTGTATATACCGTCTTTTCGTTCTTCGATTTTTTACAAATGAAAATGAGGAAGAAACATACAAATCCTTTTTCGTTTGTCTTATGATTGAATAGAAAACCAAAATTGATAAGCTTTTTTTCCATTTCCGTTTTTTAGTTATAGTCACGGAATACAAAACAAGAAAACTATTTATTTATACCGTTTTTTTTTTCGTTTTACTCAGTGTAAATAGAAAACCGAAAAACAAATTATCCTGTATATACCGTCTTTTTGTGTTTCGATTTTTATGATTGAAAGCAAAAATCGAAAAAGAAATATTCAAATCATTTTTGCGGATTTTGTAATGACTACATGGAATTTGAGCAGGCTGAAAACGCCACTGCCCGCATCTCAGTACGAGGCCAAGTAGCTCTCCAACTCATGAAGAAAAATCTAAATACGTTAAGGTTGATCTTGTTCATTATTGCATTATCTACTTTTATTTTTTTCAAATTGAACGCGCTTGTTAGCACAAATAAAATTAAATATATCACTCCACAACTATATCAAAAGCCGAACAATTTTATACAAGTGAATTGTGAATCCGTCCGAAAAAGAGTTTCCAAATATACATCGTCGAGACATTCACCGTTCAAACATAAATGTAATAATGTTCGAATTTTAAAAAATCGACCAATTTAACAGTTTTTGTTGCTAAAATGACATGACCGATATTAAAGTTTCCAAAATATTATTTGCGGACGACTTCTTTGACGACAGCTTTATAATGTACTTTCTGACACGGATAAACAAAACAGCAGCCATGTTGGATTTTGAAGATCGATACAAAACAAAGAAGCATTTAGCATGAATTAATGCAAGTTCAAGAATCAAGTGTAGTTATTCAGAAAAAGCAGATATTGAGTTTGGCTGTCCATGGAATGATTTACATTACCACGCGGACTAAATTACACTTACCGTTACTAACATGGAATAAACGACACGAAAAATATCCATGCATTTAAATTTCGTGGCATGTCATTGTAGCATTACAAATGGAAGTCAAACGGAATTGAAATGGAATTGAATATATGCACATACCGATGCATACGGTTTCTTCCTGAATGAGGCCAATTATATGAGTATATGCAAAAGCTCGTAAAAAGATCAACACATAAAGGTGATGCAGGCACAGATCAAGGTAATTAAAGTTAAACATTATGATTTAGTAACATTGACATGGTAACTAAGTACAAACTACTACAAACAGTATATGGTTTTATAGCTGAATAGCTGAATGCGCTGATGCCTGTTGCATCAATAGAAAGGATTAAAAAATATATTTCGTGTGTAGTACTTGTTATGCACCAGCTACAACAATGAGCGATCAGGGATACTTTTTTATTATTTTGTCATTTCTTAGGTTTACCTGTTACGAGTCTGCCAAAGTAAACAAAATCGTCAAAAGACTCCATGACGGCCATTTAGGTGGACAAGGTAATGCACCTTTCAATTTTAACCTCGGCCTTCGCTGGTTCGGGGATAGGGGAAGCAAATGGGCCGTGTTTTTACCTTTCAGGTGGAACCATAGGGCAGCGTGAGTGCAGTGGTTTTGTTTTCACGGCAAAATCAGCGTGTAATGGGTCTAACCTAGGATGTCCCAGGAGTGCAGGGGCATTTGGCGGGGATCTACCAGCAGTGTGTACCTGCAGGGCGAGATTGGCTGGACAGACAGTCAAAGTCCCCGCTATTCTCCGGACCCGGAAGGGGCAGTGGTTACAACTGACTTGTGCATAACCAGGGACTAGTCCAAATAATTGTACGTTGATGGATTTTTTTGGCAAATCCTTCATGTACTAATTGTATTGTGCCAAAAGGGATCGTTATTCGGGTCGGATTCCGGGTTAAAGCATATTATGTCTATAAAATAACATAACAATTTGAAGTATTGCCAGATAATGTTATTAAATATATTTCTGTACAGAAATAAATAAATATCTAACGAAGTTTGAATAGGTTGTTTTTATCATTTCATAAGAGACTGTCAAAACATAACGATATGTACATATAGGGCACTAGCAAGGTTGCGGTTTATAGATTAACAACAATCTGCACATTTCGGCCATGACCGAGTTGTTACGATTCTATCTACGAGGTCATTATCGAAACATGCCGGAGATGGCTGAGTTTTAACGATTGGTACAATTTTTGTCTGTATCAGTAAAATTTCGTTTTATTGGAAAGGTTATACAGTTATACATACTAAGTTGTAACTTAATTCACTTCAAGTAAGTTATGTCAGCACTGGGATCAAAAATTTTCATAACTCCCCGATCAGCAGCATAATTAGTTAATCCAGTCTGCTATTGCAGAGGATAGTCTGCTATTGCAGAGGCTAGTCAAAATAAATGTATGTCGATAGATGTTTTTACGCTTTTTGATATCTCAAATCCTGAATCCCGTAAAACACATCTATTATTTTTACTAATGAATGTGGCTTGCTTGTAGCTTTACTCATTTAGTGTTCTGATTTGGTACATCAAAGTTTGCGGAATTAATATTGTCAAAGGAATCAAAAGTTTAAAATAATGTTCAAAAACTCATGATATTGACATTTTTCAAAAGTTGAATAGAAGGCCAAAATAATCATATTTAATTTCAGACATCATCAAGCATTCACTGATTAGTTTGCATAACCATCAGTTTAAATCAGGATATTACCATATATGACATATGAGACAAGCTGGATGAGAGTCTTTTTGAGAACTCTGCGCGCTAAAACAGGACAATTTTTCACCAATCAGCAACTTTTTATAATCGTCTTAAAATTCAAATTTTAAACTTGAACTTGCGATTAGCATCAGCTGCAGCGTAGCTGATCTATAAACATATTTTTCAGTGTGAAACAAATAAGTTGTCCATCAATTTTTTTTATCAAAATTAAGGCACCCGTCAGATGAATACTTGAGGATTTTTTTTTCATAAATGCATGACGTAAGCAGGTGCTCCAAAAGAGCGGCCGTAGGAAAGATTTCAATAAGGGTATATTTGCATTGTTTGGTGTTTAGGGTTAAGTGTATCATTGTTAATGTTACAGAATCATAAGTAGACTCTGGAAAAGGCCCCCAGCGTTTTTAGGAGTTGCACATTTATGGTATGTAAACATTATATTTGTATAAATTCCGATGAATAAGTGTGCAATGTGCTGATAAGTACAACCCATTATAGGGAGGAACTACAAATATTCTTCGTCTGTTTCACTCAAATTTCGCAAACAAATCAATCATATTAAGTAGCTGCCAAGTTGAATCATTGCAAATATTAAGTGTAAGAATAAGCTGTGAAGGCCTTTTACTCTCAAAAAGTGCTGACCAAATTCGCGATCCTTCAAATTTTGCACTTCTTTGTTTAACAATGAACCCCGCAACAACCACTCTTTGCAAAGGTGTATATCTTTATAATTAACGAAGAACACTCTAATCTGCTTGAAAATTGATTTTTGAAACCCTGTAACCAAGCAATTTTTAGGCATTAATGACCTGATATTCACTTTTTCAACCCCCTACACACAACTATGTTTACAGTTGAAGGTCTGTTTTGGATGTTATTTTTTTCTACCAGCATTTCATTGGCCAGACGACCATGTTCATGGATACAAGTGTCCTTATTTCCATAAAGGTCTGTTAAAATTGGGTGAAATGGACTATGTTTGTAAAATTAATACTGAATCACTTTCGTTGGCATGAAAGTATGCGAAATAGTTGTCTTGTGTTGTGGAGAAAATTGTAGAAAACTCACTTGTCCGGCTTGGAGACCACCTACCAATGCAGCCTCATGTAGTGGTCCTTCGACAAGATAGTACAAAATTTGGCCTGTGGTCCAAGTGGTCCCTGGTTTCATTTTTACTTAACAAGTAAGAACTTTTTCTTAAACACAAGGCCAAGACTTTTAATATGTATCCTCATGAAGTGGCTGTTAACTAAAATAGTTCAAATTATGTTCCTGTGGTCAAAGTGTGCCTTGCCTTGGGGTTCCTAGGATGGTTCTTTACCCAGTTCAAATTATGCTCTTGGGGTCCAAACTGGCCCTCCCTTTGTGGTACCAGGTTTTCTATATACTAAAATAGTCTTATTTTAAAAACCTTTTCTTATTAAATCTACATTTTCCAGACCAGTCTGATGTAGTGGCTTTGACCAAAATTGTTCAAAAATTCCCCTGAATTCAAAGCTGACCAGTCCTCTGGACTGGTATTGATAAAATATCTTATGACCAGTAAGATATTGAACTTTGAAATGACTTATGAAGGAAAATGACAGAATATGTTTTATGAATACCGGCCCTGATATCCCAAGTTTTCTATATACTAATACAGTTATATCTCATATAAACTGCACGACCAAGACCTTTTATAATTGGTTTGTAGCCTCATGTAGTTTTAAGTTACTAACTACATCTATAGCAACCAGTGACTTTCTTAGCAACCAGTGACTTCCATAGCTGTTAACGACTTTCTTATCAACAACTAATTTAAAACACTTCCTCAGAAAGCAGATAAATACTGAGCATCAACTTACTAACTTTGTATTCAATATCGTTCACAAACTTATCAACAACCACTCATTTCCTTGGCAAGCTAAATCAACTTTAATTTAATAACCACTGGTATTTTGGTCATTTCAGTTAGGTGAGCGACAAAGGGCCATTTTGTCGATCTTGTTTTTGTTATATGAAAGTTGAGCTAAAGCGACATACAACATTTCACAATAAGAATTAAACTCATCGCGGCATCGAATTTTGAAACAACCCCATTTAAATATGCACTAATGGCGACATTATAAATTTTGTATTATGTTCTTTCCTAAGATGCTTGAACATTGTTTGACATAATTTCCTCAATATTTACAATCGAAACCCATTGGTTTCAACTTGCTTGGTTTGATTTCCTCATTGGGTCAACTATATTTAAAGGACCGATTTCTTTTTACTGAAGCTAAGAACTCCCGCTTCGCTTGATTTCACCAATGCTCGAGGTACTTTCGCCAGTCCCTTTGAGATCGAGCCAACGGGGTTCGACTGAATGTTAAATATTTTGACATTTCATTTCCCATTTAAGTTTGCAATATTTTGCTTTCATTTAAACACTCTATTTTAAGAAGTTGTTAATATGCTTGGGCTTTACTCCGTTCAGGAAGGATTATAAGTCATATTTGCAAGTAGTTATACATTATGTAAGCCTAAAACTAAAGTTTAAGCAAACTTTTGAAAACACACTTGACAGTTATTTATCGCAGCATCGAATGCTGAAACAATGTTGAAACTACAACATTTAAATATGTACTCATAGCGACATTGTAAATTTTGTATAATGTTCTATTCTAAATATACTAGAATAATTTTTGACAATATTTCCTTAACAAATACAGTCGAAACCCATAGGCGGGCTCAATTTCCTCAATGGCTCGAACTGGATGTAAAGGACTGATTTCTTACTCTGAAGGTAAGCATTCCCAGTTCGCTCGAATTCCCCAATGCTTGAGGTACTTTCGCCCTGGGAGCTCGAGCCAACGGGGCTCGTCTGTGTGCTTAATATTTTGACACTTTCATTTCCCATTTAAGTTTGCTTAAATGTTATATTTTGGTTTTCTTTCTATTATAAGAACTTTATGGAAATTGTATTAGTATAACATGTGCATAAGCTTTAGCTTTACTCCATCCAGGAGGGATTATAAGTCTTATGTGCAAGTTACTTTTGGTAACACTCTTGGCAGTTGCTTTAATGTTGAAAGCATCTACAACAATTTCGAAACCAATCATTATTCACATTACAACTAACATTTCAAAGTTGAAAGATGGCTTCAATGTTAATTTGTTGTGTATACTAGATCTCAAAAGAATGAATATCAACTCATAAAAAATACAAAATAAAAATACAATTTATTGGACAGGTTTTCAAGTTGTAAGTTTCAAGACAATATTATTTTCACTTTTAGTAAACAAACAATCGGGAAAATCAAGTCATTGCCGCATTCAGCACTTTTAGGGCTTTGATTCGTTTTTCTTATGACTGAATTGAAAACCAAAATTCATAAGTTTTTTCATTTCCATGATTTCAATTTTACGGAACTCAGGAAGATAAACTGATTCATTAATACTGTTTTACGATTTTTGTTTTACAAATCGCAAAGCGAAAAACGAGTGGCGCTATAATTTACTGTTTCACATGAACTTGATGGCTATACCAAATATGTTAACGCCTACTAAATGGGGAACGACATTAGCGGTTAGACCTCCAGATGCCTTTCAAGAATCCAACGTGAAGTTAACACAGATTGATTTCTGAGGTAAGTATTTTATTAAATATATTGTTATATTAAATATATTGTAATATCGTGTATCTGTTACATTATTTAACAATTAACCAAACAGTGGTTCAATTCGGCTGACATGTAATCTTGTCAGCATGCCAAAGTGAAAGTGAAAGTTATTTTGGTGTTTTATACGTTTAACAGTGACCTAATGTTGCTGCTGACATGTCAAGTTCATGTGAAAACGGAAAATTGCAGCGCCACTCTTTTTTCGTTTTGCTTGTGCGCTTTGTTTAACAAAAATCAAAAAACGGCATTAATTTATCAATTTCTTGTCTTGATTTCCGTGAGGGAAAACGATTACGCAGAAAATGGGTCTCTATTGACTCCGTCCTTTCCTTACCCTTTCTAAGGTGATGACGGGCATTGATAGGTTTCTGTTTGGGGCCACTCAAAAACGTGGGATTCGATTTTTATTGCCTATGAACAAAATTGTACAATAAAATTGTAACGCTTTGTCGCGCCTACAGCCTCTAGTAGAGTTAAGCACTTTATTTTTTCTACGCTTGCAAGTGTATCCGTGACATTTCCCTCTGGGTTAATACATATCAGTCATTTTAATTTTTTAGCATGAAATAATTATCTTTCTTTGTAACTTTATTTGTGCAGGATGATAATTGTTTTTTCTTTTATTTCAGAACAAAAATGAAAAATCAGGAAATAGATTTGTGTACGGGCAGGTCAACATTCAGGTGAATTTCAGACCCCTTTTTTATCATTTTTGACATATAACTATCCATACCTTCTGGAACAATGGAGCGCAGAGAGTTTAATTTCATACCAAGCCTTTTGTTGCTTCCTTTTCCAAGTTCTAGGAGTATTTCAGCACTGACAAGAAGAATAACGCAATGTGGTTGGTACTTCCGTTCACCATCTGAGTCCACTGTATCCTGGTTAAACTAACAATGCATAAAGAGAGTTTTTAACCAATTTTTCCAAACGAAAACTTAGGTTATAAGGTTTATGTATGTCGGTGGTCGGCGTCAACAATTCTTAATTGGGCAGATACTTTGTCACGCTAAGAGTAATTTTAAAACAGCTAGGCACAAATGTACTCCTTGACGACATTGTTTGGAGTGCCATACAAGAGACCCATGTTTTGTCATCAAAGGTTCAGGGCACACTTAAAGGTCAATTTTGAAAATGATTTGTACTTCCTGTAAGGGCTGTATCTTTGCCATGCATATAGTGATTCCTAAGTAATTTGTTACACCATAAAACACATAGTGTCGCATTATCTGTAGGCTAAATGTCAAGGTAAGACAGAGAGATCATTGGATAAACTTCGTTGAATTTTGCTCGTCCGAGCTGTTTCATAGCAATTTAAACTTAATAGTTAAATGAGATCATGGCTCGAATTTCATGTTTTTTTGTGTTGTCAATACATGCACTAGGCTAATTATGTTTTTACATAGAGAAGTCTTTAGGCCATTTAGAGTTTCCATTCATATGTATCCCTTTTTAATTTGCCGAAACCCTCTTTTTGAAACAATGTTAAAAACCTGGTTTTCGTCGCAGTGCCGCGTAAAGTTCAAGTCCGAGCAAGTTTGAGTACTGTCTACATATATGTATTGTTAATCAATACTATTTACAACAAATCTGAAAAAAGATATCGTTGAATTGAAACATTCAAGTTGTAATATATATTAAGCAAATCATAAATTTAAATAGAAAAATGTCTTGTCATCAACCATTATAAAAATGAACACTTGTTAATTTGGAGTCCCGACCTATTTTTTATACTTATAATTGCGTATTTACCGACCGACACGATCATAATCAATAAATAAGAATACGAACTATATGGCCAGGTTTGATGCGTCCTTCGCAAATGTGTTTGAGGTCTTCCTCTTTTATAACGTCGTTGTTGAATATCGTGACTGATTCAGGGTAAAGGAACTCGACATTTTTAAAAATATCGTTCTCGCAAGACCTGATTCGCCGAAACTGAAAAGTGTTGAGAACCAGGTAAAAAGGCGATTTTTTTGCAGCAGCTAGAAAGGTTTATTTGATATATTGAAAAAAATAGGTTTAAGGACAATAACAAAGATAGAGTATTGATATTTAAATAAAGATTTAATATTACAAAAGTTCATACCACGTGGGTACCGACCCCGGATTTTCGGCCATCAGAGCAGTTTGAAAGGTCCACTACGCGTCCCCTTGACACAGTGAAGACCGAGTTGATAAAAGATAACGCTTCTGCACCAGTGTTTCCGACAATGCACAGTCGCAGTGGCGTTCCGGAAAGATCCTTGATGCTTTTCTTTAAGCGTTCTTCAGTCTAGTGAGACATAATATATAGGACATGTTTCATTTAAAGTACTATAAGTATGTATTTCACTTGAAATCGTATCAGATTCACCTTTACATTTCAAATAAATCGTTCTTTATATATATATATATATATATGTTTGAGGTCATATGATCAGTGCTGAAAAACTTGATTTTCCACTAATATTGAAAATGAATCACAGGCAATGTAAAAAAATGTAAATATATTTGCAGTTTAAAATTCGAAAACCATAGCAAAAAATGTAATAAATATTTTGGTTAATGCTAATGACGGCAATGCTGATGTCGAATTCGTGTTAAGCATGGAATTAGTAAACAGCAACCACGGGCGGCGTTAACTGCCGCTTAGCCTACATAAACAATATGTACAGTAAGTTCGATTTGGATTGACCGACGAGCCGGTAAACGATATAACTGAAACTTTCCGATCGTTATCTTATTTTCAAATTTAATCTTTTTTTTTTCTTATTACTATTATTAGATAGCCAAATAGTGCGACCGGCCAACGAAGGTGTTTGATTTTGTATGAATTAAGTTTGCTACTGTGTTTAGACCCGTTCTACACATTTTACGAAACACCTTACTCTAAGTCTCATAGTCATATTTCATGATATCGCCAGATAGATGTACATATTTAAACTGTTATCAATTATGTTCCCATATTTTATCGTACGAATCTGATTGTTTGTTCAGTATTAGAAACTTCATGAGTTCGCAAAAAAACCTCAAGCATAGGATTGATTTTTGCTGTATGTATGATAGAAAATTAATTTATAATATACGCATGTGTTTTTTGCCGAAATTGTTCATTTTATACCCACATAAATAATTTGTCCCCTTCCTCCTTTTCACTTTTAGTATTTTTGCTAAGTCGTTAAGAAACATTATGCACTTGGTAATTTTAAACACTTAATTCAGCTTATATTTACAAGAAGAAAACTGCGTTTGTGTCGTTTTAATTGCCTTAGACATAAATATTGCAAAAGTGTACACATCGACATAAGACTTAGCTCCTATTCTAGATATTACAAAGAAAGATACTACTGTACCTCTACGAAGCTTTTATTATCCTGAAAACGCCTCCAAGGCTGTGTGTTACCCATTTCGACTCGTTCAAAGCACAGGGTTAACACAAGTTAGTACTACTAGTAAGTCTCATTAATACAAATATGAATACATACATATAACTATTGATTGCTCCTCCTTAAACGCCCATCTTGAGTTGTGCCTGCCCACTCCAACATGTTATCAGTAAAATCATTTTTCCTTACATAAATGTATTGCGTGTTGACAATGCAATAAACAATTGAACTGGAACAACCGTATAAGAGCGTTTCTGCATTTGTTTCATGTAGCAAGGCGTAACAGGATGATATTTCGACGTTTCTTTATGCGCTGTAATTGAACTTCCCTATAACTAGAATAGAACGCCGAGTTTAAGGCATATTCGGTATAATCCACCCTGTTACATCACAACAAAGAGTGTTAGAATGTAAAAACCTAAACAAAGATTAAAAACAGTCCGAACTGTTTCGGTCTGCATGTGTTACTCGTAACAAGCATAACAGGGCAAAACAAATTTTACGTTTTAATCTCAACGTAACATCCTGTAAAAGTTTAGATGACTGATTATTGGGGGATTGTCGACATGTTATAATGCATATAGTGGCAGAGTGGGAAGAAAAGAAAAGAAAGCAAAGAAATCCATATCTGAACAGACTATTCATATCTGCCACAGATCATGTCTGCAAACACTGTCCATATCTGCAATAAGACATGTCTGTACCGACTGTGTTCATATCTGCCAAAAAACATGTCTGCACCGACTTTTCATATCTGGCACAAAACATATCTGTACCGACTGTTCATATCTGCCACAAAACATATCTGTACCGATTGTTTATATCTGCCACAAAACATATATGTACCGACTGTTCATATCTGCCGATAACCTTATCGATACCGACTTTTCACATCTGCAACAAAACATATCTGTACCGACTGTTCATGTCGCCACAAAACATACCTATACAAATTATTCATATCTGCCACAAAACATATCTGTACCAACTGTTCATACCTGCCACAAAACCTATCTGTACCGACTGTTAATTTCTGCCAAAAGGCATAACTGCACTGACTGTTCAAATCTGCCACAAAGCATATCTCAACCGACTGTTCATATCTGCCAGAAAACATATATGCAGCGACTTTTCATATCTGCCACAAAACATATCTATACTGACTGTTCATATCTGCCACAAAGCATATCTGCATCGACTGTTCATATCTGCCACAAAACATGTCTATACCGACTGTTCATATCTGCCATTTAACATACTTATACCGACTGTTCGTATCTGCCACAAAACATATCTGTACCGACTGGTCATATCTGCCACAATATATATATATATACCGACTTTTCATATCTGCCACAAAATATATCTATACTGACCCCTTATATCTGCCACACAATATGTCTGTACCGACTGTTCATATCTGCCACAAAACATACCTATACCGACTATTCATATCTGCCACAAAACATATCTGTACCGACTATTCATATCTGCCACAAAACATATCTGTAACGACTGTTCATATCTCCCACAAAGCATACCTATACCGACTGTTCATATCTGACACAAAACATACATTGTATCTGCATCGACTGTTGATATCAGCCACAAAACATGCCTGTACCGACTGTTCATATCTGACACAAAACAAATCTGTA
Source organism: Mya arenaria (assembly GCF_026914265.1). NCBI lineage: Eukaryota > Metazoa > Mollusca > Bivalvia > Myida > Myidae > Mya > Mya arenaria. The sequence continues at coordinate 34,715,545 of NC_069137.1, read as the reverse complement.
CCGACCTTTCATATCTGCCACAAAACATACCTGTACCGACTGTTCATATCTGCCACAAAACATATCTGAACCGACTGTTCATATCTGCCACAAAACATATCTGCACCGGTTGTTCATATCTGCCACAAAACATATTTATACCGACTTTTCATATCTGCCACAAAACATATCTGTACCGGCTGTTCTTATCTGCCACAAAGCATATCTGCACCGACTGTTCATATCTGCCACATAACATATATATACTGACTATTCATATATGCCACAAAACATACCTATACCGACTGTTCATGCCTGCCACAAAACATATCTGTACCGACTTGTCATATCTGCCACAAAGCATTTCTGTACCGACTGTTCATATCTGCCACAAAACATAACTATACCGACTGTTCATATCTCCCAAAAAACATACCTATACCGAGTGTTCATATATGCCACAAAACATATCTGCACCGATTGTTTATATCTGCCACTAAACATACCTATACCGACTATTCATATCTACCACAAAACATGTCTGTACCGACTGTTCATATCTGCCACAAAACATACCTATACCGACTATTAATATCTGCCTTAAAACAAGTCTGTACCGATTATTCATATCTGCCACATAACATTTCTATGCCGAATTTTCATATCTGCCACAAAACATGCCTATACCGACTGTTCATATCTGCCAAAAAACATATCTGCACCGACTGTTCATATCTGCCAAAAAACAGATCAGTACCGACTGTTCATATCTTCCACAAAACATATCGGTACCGACAGTTCATATCTGCCACAAAACATATCTGTACCGACTGTTCATATCTGCCACAAAACATATTTATACTGACTTTTCATATTTGCCACAAAACATATCTGTACCGACTGTTCTTATCTGCCACAAAACATATCTGCACCGACTGTTTATATCTTCCATTAAACATATCTATAACGACTATTCATATTTGCCACAAAACATATCTGTACCGACAATTCATATCTGCCACAAAACATGTCTGTACATACTAGTAATATCTGCCACAAAACATTTTTATACCAACTTTTCATATCTGCCACAAAACATAATCTGTACCGACTGTTCATACCTGCCATAAATCATATCTGCACCGATTGTTCATATCTGCCACTAAACATATCTATACCGACTATTCATATCTGCCACAAAACATGTCTGTACCGACTGTTCATATCTGCCACAAAACATATCTGTACATACTATTAATATCTCCCACAAAACATTACTATACTAACTATTCAAATATGCCACAAAACATATCTGAACCGACTGTTTATAATTGCCACAAAACATATCTGTACCGACTTGTCATATCTGCCACAAAACATGTCTGTACCGACTATTCACATCTGCCACAAAACATATCTGTACCGACTATTCATATCTGCCACAAAACATATTTGCACCGATTGTTCATATCTGCCAAAAAACACATCTATACCGACTATTCATTTCTGCCACAGAAAATGTCTGTACAGACTGTTTATAACTGCCATAAAACATATATGTACCGACTTGTAATCTCTGCCACAAAACATGTCAGTACCGACTATTCATATCTGCCACAAAACATATCTATACCGACTATTCATATCTGCCACAGAATATGTCTGTACCGACTTGTCATATCTGCCAGATAACATTCCTATACCGACTATTTATATCTGCCACAAAACATGTCTGTACCGAATATTTATCTCTGCCACAAAACATTTCTATGCCGACTTCTCATATCTGCCACAAAACCTACCTATACCGACTATTCATATCTGGCACAAAACACATCTGTACCGACTTGTCATATCTACCACAACACATGTCTCTACCGACATGTCTGTTACGACTTTTCCTATCTGACACAAAACATATCTGTAGAGATTATTCATATCTGCCACAAAACATACCTATTCGGAAAGTTCATATCTGCCACAAAACATATATGCACCGACTGTTTATATCTGCCACTAAACATATCTATACCGACTATTCATATCTGCCACAAAACATGTCTGTACCGACTATTCATATCTGCAACAAAACATACCTTAACCGACAATAGATATCTGCCAGAAAACATGGCTGTATCGATTATTCATATCTGCCACAAAACATTTCTATACCGACTTCTCATATCTGCCACAAAACATACCGATACCGACTATTCATATTTGCCACAAAACATACCTGTACCGACTTGTCATATCTGCCACAAACAATGTCTGTACCGACAATTCATATCTGCCACAAAACATACCTATACCGACTTTTCATATCTGCCACAAAACATACCTATACCGACTGTTCATATCTTCCATAAAACATATCTGCACCGACTGTTCATATCTGCCACGAAATATATCTGTACCGACTGTTCATATCTGCAACAAATCATATCTGTACCGACTGTTTATATTTGCCACAAAACATATCTGTACCGACTGTTCATATCCGCCACAAAACATATCTGTACCGACTGTTCATATCCGCCACAAAACATATCTGTACCGACTGTTCATATACGCCACAAAACATATCTGTACCGACTGTTCATATCTGTTACAAAACATATCTGTAACACTTTGTCATATCTGCCACAAAACATAGCCATGCCGACTGTTCATATCTGGCACAAAACATATCTGTTACGACTGTTCATATCTACCACAAAACATATATGTTATGACTGTTCATTTTTGCCATAAAACATATCTGTACCGACTGTTCATCTCTGCCAAAACATATTTTTATTGACTTGTAATATCTGACACAAAGCAAATACCGACTGTTCATATATGCAATAAAACATATCTGTAACGCGTATGCATATATGCCGAAGAACATATTTGTACCGACTGTTCATATCTGCCATAACACATATCTGTACCGACTGTTCATATCTGCCACAAAACATGTCTGTACCGACTGTTCATATCTGCCAAAAAACAGATCTGTACCGACTGTTCATATCTGCCACAAAACATAATTGTACCGACTGTTTATATCTGCAACAAAACATATCTATGCCGGCTCTTTATATATGCCAGAAACAATACTTATATCGGCTGTTTATATCCGCCACACAACATTCCTATAACGACTGTTCTTATCTGCCACAAAACATATCTGTACCGACTTGTCATATCAGCCACATAACATACCTATACCGACTGTTCATATCTGCCACAAAACATATCTGTAACGACTGTTTAATCTGCCAGAAAACCTATCTGTAACGACTGTTCATATCTGCCACAAAACATATCTTTACCGACGTGTCATATCTGCCACCAAGCAAATCTGCATCGCCTGTTCATATCTGCCACAAAGCATATCTGCACCGACTGTTCATATCTGCCACAAAGCAAATCTGCACCAACTCTTCATATCTGCGAGAAAACATATCTGTACCCACTGTTCATATCTGTCATAAATCATACCTATACCGACCGTTCGTATTTGTCACAAATCATATCAGTAACGCCTGTTCATTTCTGCCACAAAACATATTTGTATCGACTGTTCACATCTGCCACAAAACAAATCAGTATCGATTTGTCATATCTGCCACAAAGCATATCTATACCAACTGTTCATATCTGCCACAGAACATATCTGTACCGACTGTTAATATCTGCCACAAAACATGTCTGTACCGATTGTTCATATCTGCAACAAAGCATGTCTGTATCGACTGTTCACATCTGCCACAAAACAAATCAGTATCGATTTGTCATATCTGCCACAAAGCATATCTATACCAACTGTTCATATCTGCCACAGAACATATCTGCACCGACTGTTCATATATGCCAGAAAACATATCTGTACCGACTTGTCATATCTGCCACCAAGCAAATCTGCATCGCCTGTTCATATCTGCCACAAAGCATATCTGCACCGACTGTTCATATCTGCCACAGAACATATCTGTACCGACTGTTAATATCTACCACAAAACATGTCTGTACCGATTGTTCATATCTGCAACAAAACATGTCTGTACCGACTGTTCATATCTGCCACAAAACATATCTGTACCGACTGTTCATATCTGCCACAAAACATGTCCGTACCGACTGTTCATATCTACCACAAAACATGTCTGTACCGATTGTTCATATCCACCACAAAACTTGTCTGTACCGACTGTTCATATCTACTACAAATTATGTCTGTACCGACTGTTCATATCTGCCACAAATCATACCGACTTGTTGTAGGATATGAATGGTATAGTTTTTTGATAAATATTTCTTTGTCTTTGTCCGGGAACGATAATATTTTGTATATGTACATTTTTTTTTCTCTTTATATTCCTGAGCTAGACCTTCTCGTACATCAATGATTCAGCTACTCCCGATATTATTTTCCGCCGCCTCTCTACCTCCACAATAAATTTCGCAGGAGTACCATATCGATTCTTGATAGAAACCTTATAATTCCTTATTTGTAGCCTTTTTGGCAATTACCATACATGATTGAATATGCATATTAATTGCTTTTCTAGACTGTAACATCGGCTTTGTTTAAGTCTCATGTCTCTGTTTGCATATTTTTTTTCTACTGTGTATATATATGGCGGTATATTCCAGCATGCAAAACATTTTCATAGAATCCTAAAGCATCAATTTCAGTAGTAATAATCAGTAAACGTTATTATTGCACTTACTATATAACATAATAAAATCTTATTTGTATAGTTGCATATATTCTATTGGTTATAGTTTGTAATTGTCTATGGCTGAATTCATATCGGGATAATGTTCGGCTGAAATTTCAGGTTGTGTGATTATTTTCTGCGACATTTTGATCAGAAAAAAAGTTGTTAATGAATGTCTCGGTTGCAATTTGACATCCATTACCGGTAATAATGTGGCCTACCTCATCTCCGCTCACAACGGGGAGTTTCGGTTTTAGCACTGTAATACTATTGTGTATACATCTATGAAGTGTCATAGTGCCGTACCGGTTCGGATGAAGGCCATTTTGCAGGAAATTGTTTCTAACTGTCCTTTTGCCTCTAACACGAACGACCTGTAGACGTTGACTGTTTCAGAACGTACATTTACATGCTGATGATGCGTGTGCCATCTACATCTTGTCTTTGAGCAGCAGATCACAAGAAGACTGCTCCTCCTTGGCCTTTTGGGAGAGTTGCATAGTCACATAGAAGTCTGGCAAAGTCTGCGAGATCTCGACTCAGCGGTTTGCAGCGTCATTGTCACCCATGTATTACAGTACCTTATTATACACTGATGCGGAAGTGTCTTGAAACCAGGAGCGCAGTTCTGTTACAATGGCCCCGATAGTGTGTTCACGTCCACTGTGGTTCATAAGCCACGTTTTTATATGAGATGTTTTATAGCTAAATCTCCAACAAATCATAGCACAGTAGAATATTTGGGTTATCCGACGATGTTAACCAGTATGAACTGTTCAATTACCTTATTGCTTCGTTGAACTGTTGTTTTAAGCATTTGCATTTCAAAAACAGAATCGCTGTGAAGCCTTAAACTGACGCATATGAAAATAAAATCATAAATTTTGGAGGAGAAATCTTCGAAGCACATATTTTAGAAGCATGGAAATAGCAGCTTCGGTTTCATTGACACTGCTCATTGACAGCAACGATAAAACATACGTTCCGCGTCAGGATTTCAGAATGTATTAAATAAGGAAAACTATCACCATATAGAAAGTGTGTAGCTTGTATGAGTATGATTTATAGTTATGTTGAGACCAAAAAGCCCTCCTATATTCTATTATCAAACCTTGGTGGGAAGATAACAAGTTACAATTTATAAGTTATGTAAAATAAAGAAGTTCGTTTAGACATTTTAGCTCATACAGGCAATGCTCTTTGTCTGCTATGAGTTATCACAAAAGTGCGTTTGGAAAGAAACAGCACTGCTATTTTATATGATAAAACACGAAAACGTGCCCCTGATGGAACTAGAACCTGTGACCACTTTGGTAATATGCGGACACCTACATCAAAAGATCGCATTGTTACATTTCACATCATTTGGACTACTAGGGTCATGACAAACTAAACCTTTTCAATTTAAAACCATATGCCATTCATACCAAGCCTCTAGCTTGATACCTGGTTTTGAAATCGCGATCATTCCAAACTGAAATCCTCTCCAAATGTAAATTCAAACAGTTTAAAATCCAAGTTTTAACAAAACTGGATTCCTTTCAGGTATCGTTGAATTTACCATTTTCTATTGCCACACACTTAACCAATCTTATCAATGAGCGTATGTTATTCTCTCAATCTGAAACCGGTGTAGTCCTTCACATGGCATGTTTCGCCCCAGTTACCTAGCGCACTTTTTGGATAAACCCTGACACCGAACAAAGCACTCTCAAAGCGGTTAACGAAGACCAATTGTTTCCACTCAGCGAAAGTAAGATGGTTTCAGGTCCAAATTTAACTTGAATCTTAAAACAAACCAAAGTTATATTGACAGAGTATCATAAATAGGTGTAGAAATTTATGTTGTGATTGTATTTTTGTATTCGGTATATATAGGTTTGCATCTAAAGTTCTTTGTCGTTTGGGCCCTTGCCTTTTGCCTTAAAACAGGATTTGTTTTAGATTGTTGGTAAGTTAGAAGTAAAATTTGACTACTTGGCTTGTCCCTGTAGTTTTTAATGAACTATTTAAGAATCTTTTGTAATAGATGCGTGCGCCATTCAACAGTTATAAAGAAATACGTTTGCCTGATAAGCTTGTCCCTCTGGTTTTCATTTGAAGATTGCTGAAATCATTAGTAAATGTAGATTGTCAACATGTCAAGTCAGCAATGTCTTCTTATTTGCTCAATTAAATGTGAGAATGCTGTTTGATGAAGTGTGGAATCTTGCTTCGAAACAAACGTTCGCGAAATAATCCTACTTGTTCGAAACATAGAATAAGTAGTTTTTATACATATTTCATTATCATACAAACGTTGAATACGCCACACTTTTGCTCTGCAGTGTTTTATGCCACATTTGTGTTCTGCAGTGGTGTTATTCCACAATTGTGATATGCATATGCACGGGCTATTATGCTACAATTGTGCTCTGCAATAGTGTTATGCCATATGTGTGTTATGCACGTGGAGCTGTGCCACATTTGTGCTATGCAATGGGTGTTATACCACATTTGTGTTATGCAAGTGGTGTTTTGCCACATTTGTGCTATGCAATTGCTGTTAAGCCACATTAGTGATATGCGAGTGGTGGTGTGCTACATTTGTGCTATGCAAGTGGTGTTATGCAACATTTGTGTTTTGAAGTGGTGTTATGCCACACTTCTGCTCTGCAATTGGTTGAATGCCACATGTGTGGACTGCAGCGGTAGAATATCGCATTTGTGCTCAAAATGTCGAACAATACCATCTGCAAACAGTGGATCGACAAAGTCAATGTTTGTATGCCATGAAAGTCTGCGAGGACAAAGCGGTGCACTAGATGTTCTTGACGAGTTATTTTATGTTTGGTTCGCATAGAATACCCTAGAAGCTGATATACCTCGATATAAGATTTTGTATAGAAATTGTACACAATGTCATACATACAAGTAAATATTTGTTAAATATTTACGTACATATCGGTTGAACTGCTGGGTGTAGTATTCTAAACAAAAGGACGCATAGGTATTTGATGGTATGGTGTTCCAAAAAAGAAACTGCGCTGTTCTCTTCCTTAGTGATGTTGCTGGTATTCTTGCGGAACAGTGCCCATGCCCGCTCGTACAATCTCCTCGCTATAGATTTGTTTGCACTTTTTTGTAGTAAAAGTTAAGAATATTCACCAACGGATTCCGGATAATCACTGCAGTCCGATTTGCCAAACGTCCCGTATATTTCATTGTTTAGTAAACAAGATGTCAGGTCTAACAACCCTGTGGTGCGCTCCTGTAAGAGTTTCCACCTTAAGTAGGGACTGTTTGTACTCTTGACAAATTAAATTGCTTTAATGTGCAAATAAAGGATAACCTACAAATAACTTATCCAGTGTTTGACAATAAGCTGTACATAGCTGACAACATGGCAAGGATACTATCTTCCAAATAATCAAGTCCAAGCGATGTGGGTGTATTTAGAAGTTGTGTTTAGCTTAATTTTAGGAGTTGTTGATACATTACCAATGATTTGCGTCAAAATTGACCCACTAGTCAATTTAGATATATAAGCTAAATTTGACAAGCCAAGAACCTGAAGTAAAGACTTTAACCTTTCCGTAAACGAATTGCTATTTTGTTAACTTTCTACATAGTTACACGTCTTTATAAGCAATTGAACACTACAAAATTCGGTTTACCAAAACTCTAGGCATAAAATATGTGGACTGCGGTTAAATATTGGAGAGCTTAAATGAGCGAAATTTCACAAATGCTATAACTCGATATCAACTCTATTTTTTCCGCCAAAAATGGTTCCCATTTTCATTTCAATCATTTATTACATATAAACAACATCTATATAGCATATTTATGTAGTCACATAATGCATCATTAAAATCGGCTGCCCTGACTGTCACACGATTATACATCTCCTCCTCGCTCACCTGATTACAATGACCAACACCTCAATGATAATTTAAGCTGTTGTTTTCTGCTAAGGATTGATAAGCGATTGCCGAGAATTGTGTGGCTGATCAAGAGTCTGAATCTTGTAAATGGAAATCAGTAGTAATTATATGCAAGTCAAAACCTTGGCAGCTGTTTTTCCCAGAGACAATTGATTTAAAGGCAATCGAGCCTACTCTTGCTTTTGAGGTCGATGTTTACTAAGAAAGTCATTGGTTGCTAAGGTAGTTTTTTTGCGAAAGTAACTGGTTTCTTATATAGTCATTTGTTGCTACAGACGTCATTGGATGAAAAAGGCCATGTTGTGACTTGGATGAAAATAGTTGCTTAAGTAATAATTGGATGCTAAGAAAGTATTTAGTTGCTAAAGATGTCATTTGTTTCTACGGAAGTCATTGTTTGCTATGAAAGATAGTGGCTGGTAAAGAAGGCATTGGTTGCTAATGAAGTGCGTGCTTTTAAAGTCATTGGTTGCTAAGGAGGTTACATGATGCTGAGGAAGTCATTGGTTGCTAAGGAAGTTATATGATGCTGAGGAAGTCATTGTTTGTTAGGATGATAGTGTTTGGTCAAGACAGCATCTGATTCTTAGGAATTCCTTGGTTTCAAATGAAGTAACTGGTTGAAAAGGAATTAATTTGTGTAGGAAGTCATAGTTTGCTGATTAAGTCATTTGTTGAGGTAGATGCGAAGAAGTTAACAGTTGCTAATGAAGTCATAAGTTGCAAAAGAGCCATTTGTTGCATAAATTCATTGGTTTCTATAAAAATCATTGGTTACTTTAAATGTAATTAGATTCTAAGGTTGTTATTTGTATCTAAGAAGGTCATTGCTCACTTAATAAGTCATTGGTTGCCAAGGAATTTCTTGGTTGTTAAGGAAGTAAGTGGTTGCTGATGATCTCATTTGTTGCTAAGGAGTGAATTGGGGGCTAAAAAAGAAATTCATTAGATGCTAAGAAAATCAGTGTTTGCTTTGCTAATAAGGAAGACATTGGAATCTCGGGAATTACCTCTATGGACTATTTATATGAAAAACTACAGAAACAAGCTAAGTAGCCCAAAAAACAAAACAGTTTAATGGCACAGGGTAAAGGCTAAAGGCATAGAACACATGAACAAATAATCACAAACCAGAAACATGCAACAACAGTACAAAACTCCACACACAACTGAGTACATATATACCATACAGGTGTGTTTATCAAAGTACCGCCTTGGAATGATCAGTTATTAAACGAAAATTTGCTGGGGGGTTAACCAAGTTTGTGTGCTTAACCTCACCATTATTCGAACACCGAATAAAGTAAAAACATAAAAGGTAATCTTATCTTGAGTATGCTTTAACATGATGAAACTTAATAATAAAAAAATAAAAATAAACTAATAAGTTAACCCCTTCTTTCATGATTGGGGATCTTAAGTCTCTCTGAAGACAAGGAATACAATTCAGAGTAATTCATGCAAAAAAAGTTTCAAAGATACTATGCATTGTATATAAAGTCCAAAATCACGTGTTTTACTGTTTATGAATCTTAAATCTGATCAAGATCTGTGACGTAGTTGATACTGTCTATGAATACTATGATACTGTCTGTTGGAAATCCCAGATTTCGTTCCTCGTCAGACTATATTCCGGTGTCCAGCCAAACAATCCCCAGAACAATGAATGCTTTTCCACTGTGACGATTCTCTTTGCCGATATTTTAAAGTCCATCATGTACATATCATACATGCAATCTGCAAACTTCCCGTCGGGTGAGCGTCCAAATGCCATCATGCCGTACCGCGCACCACTATCGGCTCCCTTGTTGAACTTCCATTCGAAAGTCTTGTGCTGCAACGAATCCGTCGTAAAGAGAACACCGTCCATCCTTTTTCTAACCTTGTCGTCAATACCTGAAAAGGAATCATTAAAATATGAAGTATCTAAGCGTGTACTCCAGTATGTAAATAAAATATGTATATGTGTACAAAGGTTGTTCGTAAAATATGAACACTGCGGTATTTTCATAAAATTGCTCATGTGTACTCTGTTTATTCATGAGGTTCACTGCATTTGTTAAACTATTAAAATCAAACATATCTTGACTATTTTTATCCACTGCAATTGGATTAAAGACAAACATTGATATATAAGACTGAACAAATGCCGTATCTTATACCAATATATCATCAACAACTTATTTTCTGAGAAATAAACAAATCAAACAAGAATACAACATGGAAAACAAACGATTGTGTATTTCTGCCGCAGACCAAATTTATTTCTTGTGCTCAAAGCCGCCTCGACGACGTCTATAACACATTTTCTCGGATGAAGGAGCTGAAAGTATGACAAGAAGGACACGAAAACTATTGCAAATTCGTGGACGTATATATTCGAAAATATGACGAGCGAATAATACTGTTCTTTTTTTTCCTATCTATTACCTTCATATGCGTCATGCACGTAGTCGAGATAGGCGGGGAGCGTTCCCACTAAAATTTTGGTTGCCTGACGACCTCGCAGTTTTCATGCCACTTGTCGAACAATTCTCCCTCTAGCTCCCGCTCCACCTGGTCTGCGTCGTACTTGCACACCTGGTGAGAGTGTCCATAACAAATAAGAAAAGGATTTCATCACGACATAATTTAATTTAGATAGTAACAACGATGCAGTTGCTCATGATGTTAACTTAAACAAAGATCTAAGCAGTCAATCCTGTTTCAATGTATCGGACACCATTAGCTTACAGATATATCATCGTTATTTAGCAAGCGCACGCTCAAGTATTCTCAACCCTCTGAAAAATAAATGCAAAAGATGAATGTTTTAAGTTCTACAGGACTGTAGCACTTCAAGGCGGAATTGACTTACGGCAGTATGGGATCATTTCATTGTGGAACAGTATTCAATATACCAAAACGGTTTTAAGTGTGCGGAACTATGGTCTTGTTTACGTGTGGATAATATTCCATATATGAACATGAATTGAATGTACGGAAAGATGGACTCGTGTTAGTGTAGATAATATTCCATATATGAAAGCTGAATTGAATGTACGGAAAGATGGACTCGTGTAAGGGTAGATTATATTCCATATATCAAAGCTGAATTGAATGTACGGAAACATGGACTCGTGTAAGTGTAGATTATATTTCATATATGAAAGCTGAATTGAATGTACGGAATCAGGTACTCGTGTAAGTGTACATTATATTTCATATATGAAAGCTGAATTGAATGTACGGAAACATGGACTCGTGTAAGTGTAGATTATATTTCATATATGAAAGCTGAATTGAATGTACGGAATCAGGTACTCGTGTAAGTGTACATTATATTTCATATATGAAGGCTGAATTGAATGTACGGAAACATGGACTCGTGTAAGTGTAGATTATATTTCATATATGAAAGCTGAATTGAATGTACGGAAACAGGTACTTGTGTAAGGGTAGATTATATTCCATATATGAAAGATGAATTGAATGTGCGGAAACATGGACTCGTGTAGGGGTAAATATTATTCCATATATGAAAGCTGAATTGAATGTACGGAAACAGGTACTCGTGTAAGGATAGATAATATTCCATATGTTGAAGCTGAAATGAATGTACGGAAACATGGACTCGTGTAAGTGTAGATAATAAATATTCCATATAAGAAAGCTGTATTGAATGTACGGAAACATGGACTCGTGTACGTGTAGATAATATTCCATATATGAAAGCTGAATTGAATGTACGGAAACATGGACTCGTGTACGTGTAGATAATATTCCATATATGAACATGAATTGGATGTATGGAAACATGGACGCGTGTAAGGGTAGATTATATTCTATATATTAAAGCTGAATTGAATGTACGGAAACATGGACTCGTGTAAGGGTAGATATTATTCCATATATGAAAGCTGAATTGAATGTACGGAAACATGGACTCGTGTAAGGGTAGATAAAATTCCATATATGAAGGCTGAAATGAATGTACGGAAACATGGACTCGTGTAAGTGTGGATTATATTTCATATATGAAAGCTGAATTAAATGTACGGAAACATGAACTCGTGTAAGGGTAGATAATATTCCATATATGAAAGCTGAATTGAATGAACGGAAACATGGACTCGTGTAAGGGTAGATTATATTCTATATATGAAGGCTGAAATGAATGTACGGAAACATGGACTTGTGTAGGTGTAGAATATGTTTTCCTTCTGAATTTATTCATTCAGACAAACGTTTTAATTCCGGATTTTAGAAACTCAGAATTAAGATTAAGTCTGGCTGTAGATTTAAATTTATTCAACGTCTACTATAATTATGGAACCCTTACAATATCGTAATTACTTTACCTTTAATTTATAAAGCCCTACCTTCACCATGTCAATAGCGCCCTTAGGTGATTGATGTTCTATCGGGCATCGCTTCCTTCTAAAACAATGTAACAAAGGCGATTTATGACAACACCGTTTCACTACAGAATTGAATATCAAATTATTGTTTGAAATTAAAATGTATTATTGTGAATCAATGCAATAAGGGCATAGAAATAAATGTTTATTTCCATCTAATACCCAGCGATTTCTTAGATAAATTATAGAGTAGTTATGCACTTCAAGACACATTTTTATCCGAATACCGATCAAATACGTGACCATAACCGACAATATTTATTTAAAATTAAAAAAAATAAAACATGAGGATTGCTTACTTGAATGTGTTCATTATTACTTGCATCCTTATAGATTCATATTAAGGGTCGAAAATATCAAATGGCGTTAAAACAGAAATAAAAACGCCTATGATCCGATATAAAACATGTTTCTGCAAACAAACAAAATACAATAACTAAGCAGAATTATATACTTACATGCAGTTAGTCGTCACGTCCTGTCGCTTGTTCATGTCTTCCATCGTTAAGTTTTGGTGAACTTTTCGTACCTTATTTGTGGGAAATATTCAAATGCATTTACACAAAACGGTAAATGCCTATAGAGCTGGAATGTCAAAAATTGTCTTGGATCAGATTTTCTTTTACAACTTTTCAAACTTTGATATGATTTTTTTTTGTGTATATTGGTTATCAGAATAATAAAATTAGACGTTAACAGTATACTAGAATCGCTGAATGCGCTATCTGACTGCTGGCAATGCTTTGTAATAAGTAAATCCTTATGATAAAAAGGGCGGAGTGAATTTAAATGCAACCTCATTCGCTGACAAAATCTGACACAAGGAGTGTGTATCGGATGGCAGTAGGCGGACTTTTAAACACTCACTTAAGTTGGAATTATTTACGACTAAGCCCAGTACTTAATGCTTGGCTAGTTTTAGTTGTGTATTGAACTTTTTAAATATCACAGACATGACATATTCAACGATACTTAAGATGGAACGCTGACTCTTCGCACGTATTGCTATAACTCATCACTTTCATGTGGTAGGAGATCCGCTAAACTATTGATATCTCGCCAGCTATGGGCAACATAACCATTTTTGACATCAAATTACCAACAACCTAAAATCCAGACACACAACATCAAAAATAAAAAGAAATTTGATCTGCAAATGTCAAAATTGTATTATGATGGTTCAACAAAACCTCTTAAAATAATGTCCAATTTGGACAATGTTAGGCTTCACGCATTAAACATTGTTCGAAATGGGTACCAGCTATTGTAAGGATTATTGTGTTCGATAGGCCGTAAATTGTAGAGACTGCCATAGAACGTTCGTATCGAAGGAATCAGAAATATTGCCATAGTCTGAAGAAAAGCCTTTCCTATTACAAACTTCAGTGCGCGCACACACGCTAAAAGCATCAAACGCTGAAACATCATCGCAAACACAGATAAGTATTACCCAAAGTTCGATTCAATCGTAGCCATTGACCTTCACAATTTTTCAACAGCATCAACAGCAATGACAACGGGCTAATAATTCTGATAAAAATATGATACGGTCACACTCATATCTTATCCAGAAAGACAAATCAGAAACCCTCAGCGGCATGATTTGTGAATTTATGAAAAGTCGATTTATTTCTGCAGTGATTTCTATATTATATTATATAATCGGCAACTTCTGCCGTGGATGTATATTAGCATTAAACTGGTAACCAGTGTGTACAATTACAAAGTAAAACGAAAGTTCTATATGTAACCCCCGTGATAAACTTAACGGACGAAAACAGTCTCAGATAAAGCTATCCAGATGTACCGCCTATGAATTAAACTAAACCAACTACCGATAACCACACCATATATGCTAGCTGTCGACCAACAACGACATACTTCCGGATAGTTGTTTTCCTTCAAGTAGTTCTTGAAAACAATGTTTCACCTTATTTAGGTAGCATTAAATGATGAGTACATTGCATTCGTGTATTATTTTACACTTGATTTATATACTATTCGAAGACACTAATGTGGTTTTGAATATGTTTTTGCAGGAACTATTTCTTTGATGCATTGTTACAGGGATGACCCCAGAGATTCGTCCATTACTGCGATACATGGATGTTATAGATAGTGATGTAAAACAAATGATGACAGCAACAGCAGGAGTGGTCTTGATATGGTTTTCTTCTGTCAATTCAACATTTAATTGAAGTCTGCCCTTGACAAGGCGCAAGTATTCTAGGGTATTGGGTTGTGGTCTGCAACTTCAAAAGCTTTTTTAATGAACATTTATTTTCTGATAGTTAATGATTAGTTTGTTTTTATTCACGGATACGTTTAAAGAAAAGTGGCATATAGAGCTGAAAGTGTTAAGTTCACAACATGCAAATGGATGTATTGTGTTTGCCGGCTGGGACAACAAACAATCAAGCTAAATAACAGTTACGTTAAAGAGAGGACCCCTACCAGCAGGACGAATTGCTCATCGGTTTTCGTTGGTTGTCCGAATTGGTGATTTCGATGTATCCCAAAGCAAGAAGCCTTTTTATTTATACAATATTATGCTTCGTTTAAATGCTGACCATATTCATATTGAGTCAAACACTGTAAACAACTGATTATGTTTTACATTATTGCAGTTGCTGTTTGGGGCATTTCAGTCAAGAGAGCTCCCGGCTGCAAGATTCATCTCTTCCATCAGATGTCAAAGATCTCTAGGTGAGTGTGCATTAATTGCATGATTGCATGATTGATTGATTGATTGATTGATTGATTGTTTGCTTGCATGCTTGCTTGCTTGATTGATAGATTGATTGATTGATTAAATGATTGAATGTTTGCTTGATTGATTGCTTGATTGATTAAATGTCTGATTGATTGATCGATTGCTTGATTGATTGATCAATTGATTGATTGAACATTTGATTGCTTTATTGATTGCTTTATTGATTGCTTTATTGATTGCTTTATTGATTGATTGCTTTATTGATTGCTTTATTGATTGATTGCTTGATTGATTGATTGATTGATTGATTGATTGATTGATTGATTGATTGATTGATTGATTGATTGATTGATTGATTGATTTATTGATTGATTGATTGATTGATTGATTGATTGATTGATTGATTGATTGATTGATTGATTGATTGAACGAGTGTTATGTAAGTGAATGTATGCGAGTGTGGTCATGCAACTTCATATTTTCTAAGTTTCGGTCGGCATATCAGACAAGCATTTGAGAATTTCTTTCCAGACTATTAAACACTGCTAGACGATAAAGCTATTCTTTTGTCATTTTTAACAAAAAGTTCCCACAATTTCTCAATGAAACCACGGCTATGGTAACATTGAAGACTAGATCGATGTTCATTAATGTATATAAAGCCTTGTTGATACTTGAAAATCAGGTTAGTAAAAAGGATTTTCATTGATTCTAACAGGCTTTGTAGACATGATCCTTCATTTAAAGCAACTGGAAAACTTCCGTATTACAATTTTTGCAAAACAAAACAAATCCATAAGGATAAACATTAGTGCACTGTACATTCAAAAAAGTTAACATTCTCATAAACATGGTTTTATATACAAATTTAACGAAGTGGTCTGTATTCACCGAACGTTTCTGAGCTATTTTGTTCTGAAGCATCCAAATGTCTAGGTTTCATATCGCGAACATATATTTTAATGTAAAATTCACAGGGAAATAATATCCCAAGGGTATCAAGTGTAGTATTTTAAACAATAATTAATGTAATTATATTTTAAACTTGCTTATTTTTACAGAAAGTTGCAGATTCATGTATTTTGCAGCGTATTAGAAGACTATTTGACGAACTAGAAATCAAGAAACACAATTACCGGGAAGGTTCATGACGAGCATCTGAAAATCTTGCTCCTGTGGTCCCTTGAGGTCCATTTCATATACAGTTTCCCACTTTTGATTAGACACATTTGACAAACTGACCCAAAAACAAACGGTGTCAGCTATAAGTTTTAATGTATGGCCATCGTCCCTATCACGTTTGAAGACCCTAGACCAATCAGTTCTTCAGTTTTTGCAAAATACTTTTACATTTCTTTTTTTGTTTTGTTTTTCAGATGAAGTTAGACTAGTCACTAATGGTCTTGCAGTTGCATAAAAGTCTTCTTGTTTGGAGGATTTGGACTGACTGTCCTGATGATGGCTGATCGCCAGTTGACTCAGTTTATGATGGCTTTAAGGCTGTCGGTATTGCATGTAAACAGACTTCATCTGTATATATGGTTTGTAAGCATTTATTTTGATGACATATATTGATGTGCAATATCAGAAATGATTTTTTTATTTACGTGCAGGTGCTAATACCAGGTGAGTTAAAATGGGTTCATTCTTACATTAAGATTGAAATCTTAAAATGTGGATGGAATATGTGATAAAAAAAAATCAAGCCTGTCATTAATAGAATAAAGATGAACGACCTTTGTGAGCGTTGAACATGATCGGAGTATGTAGTTCTCTCCCTCCTTCACACTGATCCCGATCCGGGAGCGAGTATGTTTATATATTAAGTACATTTGCTTTCTATTTCTGATCTAGGCATGCGAACACCAAGAATTCAGCTAGTTCCGGTTGTGTCGAGATAGGCAATCCTTGAATACTTTTAGCTATTGAAAGTTGAGCACACTCATAGTTCAGCGCCGTTCAATGCAGGTATTTATCGTAAAGACTTATACGATCAAGGGGCTTCACTCATGGGGGACGATTTTCGGAGGGAATGGGGCTATGTGCCTTTTGTATTATTTCATCAAGCTAGTCATTACATTTAAGTTAGGATTGTTCGTCCTAGATATGAATAGGTGATATATGTAGTATGATATACTACTTTGGGTTCACTAATATGTTTACTTAACGTAATGGCATTGGATTTTTTGACGTTTATGTCGATTTTTAATGAAGGGACATGCGATAACTGTTCGACATCGACTCCGTCCAAAATGAAGCTGCAAGAACTACCAAAGGAGCCACAAAGTTTTACAATAAAGAGGGACTACGGAAATTACTCCACTGGATTTCTATTGCTGAAAGAATGCGCTACAATAGCCCAATAATCTTTCACCATCAAACCTTCCTGATTTCATTCCACCTCATAAAAACCGAGCCTATGATCTGCAAACAATGTCCAAATCATTTATACCCGCAACCATCCCTACCGATCTCCCTTCTTACTATTACCACTAGAGAGTGCAAGAACTTAATACACACTTCCAACATTCAAAAGGAAACTTGAAACAGACCCGTACCTGGGTCAGGTCCCCTCCCCTCGTTAAACTGCCTGCTACCGTATGTGTGTTTCACACGCTTCTATAGCGTTTGAGTACGAACTGTTTTAAACATTCTTTGAACAAACATGGTATAATTTATTGTCTATTGTTTTTTATTGAATAACGTTAAAGTGTTGAATATACCTTATTAGGTAATTTATTATGATATCTTTAAAAAAAACTACATCACCTTTTGTCATGATCGACATACCAACGCAAAGAAATGCATGACGCCATTAATAAAAAATCCTTTATTAACTTTTGAAGCAGCAAAAAATCACTACGAATAAACACATGAAAATGAAAAGAAAAATCATATATTTCTAGTCACAGAAAGGTCACAATTGGTATTTAAATGTTCATTTTTGTTTGCAGTTAGTTAAGTTAGTTTGAAAATATTATCATTTGAACACAGATCAATGTTGGATTAAACTTACTTTTTCACATTGTTCTCATTATATACACTGAAGGCATATATTGGTGTCAACATTTTGCTGAGTGACAACTTTAAGAAATCAATGAAATAAAAGCTTCTGCGATTAAGTGTCAGTTAATTCGGGAGATTGAAATTTTGCAAATTTTACAAACGTATCAGACATCTGACATCTTATTGATGTGTGTGTATGTTGTTGTTTTTTAAATCAAGCAATGTATAAATACTGTCATGTACTGTGTTCTATGTTCTACATTTATAGAACTCGGTTATCTGATAATAGTTAATTTCGATTATTTTAAAGGAATATCATTTGGAGAAATGAAATAAGCAGTATGTGATCACGATGTGTGTCTAATGGTCTTAAGTAAAATTACAAAAGAAACATTTTGTGATCATTATTTATTCTTCATTGTTCCTACTTTAATACTCCTATTGTACGTTCGTCTTTGCCCTAAATGCTGACATGTCTTGGTATAAATTATTATTTCGATATATTTTTTTATTAATAAACATGCACGTACATGGATTAGACAGGATTTCCCTCTGACTTAAATTGATCGTCAAGATAATTATTTCGATACAATGCTCATGCCATATATTCGGTAAACATATTGACAGGCATAGATAATTCTTTAAGCCTTTAAAACCAACTTTATGTGTTTAAATAACATTGTCGACATTAAACAAACAGGGTGTGGGTGATTTTATAGAGTCGGCCACTCACCCAAGAGGCTGTGGGTTACATCCTCTTTAAGGGTATTTTCTCATGGCCTCTCAAAATAGACCCCAGTTCTTGATTCTACCCATGAAACAGACTCCAGGGTTATTATATGCGCTATGAAGTTTCCTCACAATCAAGCAAAAAGCAATTATTATAAAGAAACATGTATAATAACTGAATGGGTACAAAGAAATATTTTCATTTTTTGACTATTTAGTTATAATTATAATTTAAGTAAACAATGTGTTTGGATGGTTCAAGAACAAATCAGCCATTACAATACACTATACACAATGTAAGTCAAAAGCTTATTTCTGTAACTTTTGTTGGATGTTCAATCAATTTTGTATTCATTTAATCTTCTTAAATCCATATCATATATCACATGGCGTATGATAAATGTTCACAAATATAATGTCACATGGATTTTACTTCTTGCACAGACAAACTTTGCAGTCTTGTTTGGTGTTTTTTAACATAACTCAGCATCTTCAAAATATTGTAATATACTATGCATCACTACGTTAAACTCTAAGCTAACAAACACGACAAATGGTTTATTGCATTGATATATGTACTGTGATCAACTATTTACTTAACATCAGGAACCACTTGATAATCAATTGAAACTTCAATAGGCCATAACACGTAATTGTTGAAAAGAAGTTCATTCAAGGAAGTGTTAGTTTAGGTGTTTAATTATTTTTTACAACAAGTTAAATCCAAGTTCATTCTTAATATGTCCAAGTGAACGCTTTTAAGAAACTGTTTGACTCTTATGGCGTCAAAAAAGAAAGACGCACGTGCGTAAGGTACAACGCCAACTCTCCCTCTCCCTCTCTCTCTATCCCTCCATCTCTCTCTCTCTCTCTCTCTCTCTCTCTCTCTCTCTCATTTCCATTCAAATGTTAATATATAGCAGTTGGTCTCAGTCAAACAATTATGATTATTTATAACATTATTACTTATGTTTTGAAATACGAAACTGGTCAATAAGACGCTCAATAACAACTAGAACTCCGCGAGTCGGATGTGTCGCCTGACGAATTATTTACTGTCGACATTATAGCTGTTAGATTGGCATTTTATTCATTTATAGACAATGATGTTGCCATTTAACTTTCAAGTGTAGGTGGCATTTGAACCCTCAATCAGATATACCTACGGAATAAGTTTCAGGTTGAAACCTATAGTTTACGAGATATGCCACGGACAAAACCTAAGCAAGATAATTAACAAAGGGCAATAACTCTAAAAATATGGCAGCAAGAGTAACGGTTCTTGTGCACTGCACTTGCCCTCAATGAGATCTATCTAGCTATGAAGTTTCAAGTTGATACCTCTTATATTCTTCAAGATATGCCCCGGACAAAACTTTAAGCATGAAAATTAACAAAGGGCAATAACTTTAAAACTAAGAAAGCAAGAGTTACTGTTATTGTGCACTGCACTTGCCCTCAATGAGATCTGTCTAGCTATGAAGTTTCAAGTTGATACCTCTTATATTCTTCAAGATATGCCCCGGACAAAACTTTAAGCATGAAAATTAACAAAGGGCAATGATTTTAAAACTAAGAAAGCAAGAGTTACTGTTATTGTGCACTGCACTTGCCCTCCATGAGATCTATCTACATATGAAGTTTCAAGTTGATAACTCTTATATTCTACAAGATATGCCCCGGACAAAACTTTAAGCATGAAAAATATCAAAGGGCAAAACTCTAAAAATATGGAAGCAAGAGTAACAGTTCTTGTGCACTGCACTTGCCCTCAATTAGATCTATGTACATATGAAGTTTCAAGTTGATACCACTAATAGTTTAGGAGATATACCCCGGACAATCGAAAATGGGACGCGGACGCGCCGCCGCCGCCGCCGCCGCCGACGCCGCCGACAAAAGTAACCCCTATATGTCGTCTTTTCAGGCGACACAAAAACTGTCGCTAATTTTTATCCCAAATTTTCATCTGAGATTGACCAATCGACAAATAAAAACGTCTATCATGCGTTCAATTAACGCCACTTATGAAGGCGTCGTCGTCTGCGTCATGGCATAACTCGAAACACTTGAAAGATATATACATTTAGAATGCATGCTGCAAGCTACAAAAGCATACGTGTACCTAGGCCGATAGCTCTGGACGAAATGAGCTATGCACCTTTCGATGAAATGAAATAGACGCGCGTTGACATCCACTTGCTAGTTTTAGCTTACAACATGGAAATACATTGCTTTTTGCTAGACTGAATATATTCTCAGCAGATTCAACAGGGCAACGTTATTTTGTTCCTGATACACTCTCTAAAACTTTAACACCTTTTTAGTTTTCAACGACTGTTTTGATCAAAGTGTGATGTTCAAATGTTGTTAGAGTCAATTCTAAAGGTTAAAAATGACCATTTGTTTAAGCATTGAATGCGGTCAAAATTGGAAGGCAATGCATTGGCAGTATAAGCTGTTTTTGTCACATAAAAAGTACCGAAATAAACACTTCATGCAAGAGAATGATGAGGGTATGAAGTAACGTAATTTGTTATAGAACGCTTTCCCAATATTAGGTTTTGTTTTCATCTGAACCTAGAACGAGCTGAAATGATAACTCTTGAAAGTCAAACAAAAGTAAGCAAACAAGTGTAATGATTAAAAGGCATACTACTTGTAAGTTTGCAGGCAGTTATATCAAAATGCATGTATAGCAGTTTAATAAACATCTAACTATGTTCTTCACAGAGTCTGGTTTCCTTGGCGTCTTGTTAAAGTCATGAACTGTATTTTTGTGTTTATTCTGTGTTATTTCATACAGAATTGGCACATTCAACTTGTGGTCAATTTTCGTCTGGTCGACGTAGTTTACAACTGGAAAAACTCTACATTGTGGTATTCCAAACACACGGACTGCCCTTTTAACCAACTGGTGAATCTTCTTGCTGTAAAATATGTTTTCAATAAGTTCTTTGGTCTTCATACACACCTCGTCACATTTTGTAATGACGATTATTTGAGAAACATCTGCAAGGAAAAAAAATCAAATTAATAAAAAGCATTGGAATGAAATTTGTTTCTACTTCACTGATATATTAAGTTAATAATATGTATTAAATAACATTTAAGTTTTGTGGTTTTACTACATCGTCTCAAACTATGGTATTGTGTTAACATATAGACTCGTATAAAATGAATTTGAAGTGTTTTTCATGGTTAAACCATGTCTTGAAAATATAGATTAGCACTTTGCACGTCATAACAGTATGGACAATAATACACATCTGTTTCAGTTACGAGTCAACCATGAAGATTTTTTTTTTGTAAAAGCTCAAAGCATAGCTCACAAAAAGTAACGGTGTACATAAAAATACGTACATGTGTGCATAACTTTTGTTTCTAACGAAATCAGCTTTTATGTGTATTATTTACAGCAGACAAACTGTACAGTGTACCTGTATTGGACCACTTCTTGTAATTGCTCATAGAATATAGTAGAGTTTCATTATATAACACTTCATCCGTACAAGAAGGTGCCTAAAGTTGGCTCACACCAGTGACTTGCGGTTTATAAGGCAGATGCGTTACACACTAAGATAACTTAATGACGTTCACAGTCCTCAAACGTTGCTTTGTTATTTAAATACGCTAGATTTAATGAGTCACGATTAAACGATAATTACAAAGAGACGTGAATAAATAGCGATTTATGCCTACCAAATAAACTTTATGTTGTAGCTGATATTTAAATTGTACAATGAAATCTCTGCCAGATGAGATTGACCTTAAATGTGTCCATGACCACCATTAACTGAGCAAGAGTGCTTTACTTGCAACTTGCAGTTTTTAGAATTAATATAAAATTTCTACAAGGTTCAATTAACCTTTAATGTGACCCTGACCTCAATTATGAGAGCATGAGTGCTTTACTTGCAAATTTCAATTCTTAATGGAAGCGTGCGTTAATTTATTGCTGGTAATAGTTTTTAGAATTACTATAAAATCTCTACATGGTTCAATTAACCTTTAATGTGACCCTGACCTCAATTATGAGAGCATGAGTGCTTTACTCGAAACATCAATCCACGTCGCTCTACGATTCGTCACTACTGCGAATTCGTACATGTTTCAGCTCTTTATGGAAACTTGCGGTAAATCGTTGCTGCTAATAATATAGCGTTGGCTGGGAGTCACAAACGCGCATGCGCTTTGGATGACGCCACGGCGTGAATACTTCAAATTATTCTGGCGGGAATTTTTCAAACTTCAGGAACATAAACAATGTCCAGTATATCAAACTTAACCATCACTTCAATTCTTAACTAAGAGGCCAAGATCACTTGGAAGTGAAGTGTTAAAAAATGGATTTTGTAGCATAAAATCATCTTAGCCACAACTATTCGCAAATTCGGGGAAGTTCAATTGCCGTGAGACCGTAATCTTTATCGTTTGCGATTCCGGTCAATCCCAATGTATCGTAGATTTTGGTATGGGCGAAAAGGTAACCTCTCGTCTTCAGGAGCAAAAACAATGTCCAGTATCTCAAACCAAAGCATCACTTCAAATCACTTCATCTCTTAACTAAGAGGCCAAAACTTGGAAGTCAATGTTAAAAAGTGGATTTTGTAGTATTAAATCTTCTTAGCCACAACGATCGTTGTTAAATATTAGGCCTCAACAACGTATAATGTCTGGTCTGTCATAATATATATCAATTTATTGAATTATATATTATCGTATTATCAACTGGGACATATGTCACGTTTCTGTGGCATTCCTTGTTTAAATTAAAAAAAGTTATTTCCCAAAAATTATTTCATGCTGGATTCCAGAGTACATTATTTCAAGTTAGTTTAATTTTAAATCCATGAAAATTTACAAGGTGTTGACTTTGTAAATAAAACAGACTTAATAACATGTAAACGGAAAACAGATATATAATAAAGCATAAACAGTAGTTTATAACAGACTCTGAAACATAAATCTTCTCTTTCGCGGATTGAACAGTTTGTCTTTTTTGGTCTGGAATGAGTCATTTCTTGCATTAATGTTTGAAAACCATTGATTTAAGACTGCTGACAAAATATCATATAGCATTTTTCATATTTACGTTTTGAAATTGATATTTTATGGTAAAAGTGCTACTGGCGTTTTAAGAAAAATGACATTTTCAGCAGTTTTTCAAACAATATAGATATTTTCTATTACGAGGTATATGACTGAACTTTAAATACGTTGGTTCCGAAACAACAGTTAAAATAATGTCAAAACTGACCATCTGTTAGAGTGCAGCTTTAATCAGCTTTAATTCAGATTCTACAGTTTTATATACAAATAATGATTTGCAGGGCTGATCAGTTCTTGCTGAATTTCAGCAATTCCCTGGTATAAATGCGTAGAACTGGATGTAGATAAACCTTATTCAATTGTTTTTAGCTCCAAAACAAAATCTTATTTTCTAACATTCTTGTAAAAAATAGAATAACTACATGAGTAAAACACATGCTTAAACCCTCAACGATAACTCTTTACTGATTGGTTGTTCGCGTAAGGTGAGTAAACAAAGACCATTGTTTAACATAGTTTCGCCAAGTCCTACTCAGGCAAGCTGTCGTTCTTCAATAGAGGATATTTAAATGGATCATATTTCACGTATCCGGTCTATCATCAGCAAACACCATACTTGTAAAGGAGTTATCTTTTCATTTGGCCTTTGGTCAGGTTAGGCTGTTTTGAAATACTGCTACTTAAAATGTGTAGCTTTATAGCGTCATACTAGACAGTATTAATTTTGTGACTTAACGTCGTTGCTTAATGGGAAACACGACACGTTTCTTAACTGCCTACACAGTGATCTCCCTATTCTACATTACATAAACATAAATCACTTAAAATGGCAGCCAAGTTATATATGCCAAAGAGACGCTTACCGCCGTTATGTCATCCATAGCGCATGCGAATTCGTGGGTCCCGACCAGCGTTTTAACTATTGCTCGTTATGTATGTAGCTTTTAACTATATCAATTAATATATGATGTTAAATACATGCCATCAGGAACAGCTTTATGTAAATGAAGAATCTTGTTGCATAGGATTGAAGGTTCCGATGCATTTATTCCATCGAGCACATGAGCACTGATAACGAAAACGACACAGTAATGTCCATCAGCATCAGTGGATGAGCCCATGTGAAACTGATGAAATGAATAAAGACAATTAGAATCATCATTTAACTAAAGAAGGAGCATTGAGTTAATATGAATCGTCTAATCAAGTATTAATGTCATGAATTTAAAGTGTGGACAGTCTTAAAAAACACAATTATGAACAACCCTTTCATATAATCTAATCAAGTGTGTATATAAAACACCACGTCATGATATTCACTTATGTTTAGTATTTTACGTTAATATGATTATGAATCAAATAAAACCGATCAAACCAAATATCTACTATGACGATGTTTAACTTAAATCTAATAAGCTCAATTTTAAGGGGGCAGATAAACTCTATGGAAAGCAGGTTTCATTTGCAAACGCTTATACAAGAAAACGGTAGCCCATATACTCTAGAGTGACATGTGTAGCCTGTACATTTATTTCTTTCATTTTTTTTTATCATGGCATTCGTTTAAACAACACCCAGGCTTACTAACTGTCCCGGCTGAACATGTCCTTCGCAAATTCGCGGGAGTTCAATTGCTGCGAGGCCGTAATCTTTATCGTTTGCGTTTCCGGTCAATCCCAAGGTGTCGTAGATTTTGGTATGAGCGAAAAGGTCACCTCTCGTCTTCAGAAGCAAAAACTGCAAGAATGTACGAGAATGGATAAGAAACTGAAGCTAGGGAGTACCTGCCGTCCACTAGGCCCCCGAAGCTAATATACCATATCATACTACGCAGTCTGTGGGTTCTTGGGGGCATAAATGACGACAACCAAAAGTCAATTTACCGTGAGTAAAATCATTCAAAAATGAAAATTTCGGCTTCATCAGTATTCGCTAGAAAGCTGCATAAAATAAATTCCTACCCAGGACAAGGACCATTTTAAATATATCTCGTGCGTTGCTTGAAAGCGCTTCAATCAGTTTATATTTTAAACGGACACCAATTGGTGTGTTATCGAAATAGAATTTACTAAACAAAGTTAACGAAATCATTTAAGTCAGTTCAACTTGGTGAACTAGAACAATCTGAACAACAGATTTTAAAATATCTCCCCCCTAAACATTCACAAGTTTGTCGTCACGATGTGCTTAAATCCAGATAAGAACTACAATGTTTTTATTGTAAATTATTTAAATGTAGACAAGGATCGACAAATAACGGTTGTCAAGGTAGAAATGCACTGAGTGGCTTTATCTCTCTCTTTTGAAAACAACTGTTCTGATTGTGTTTTTATATTATATTTCATTCATGTTTGTGGGCACTAAGGTATATTACCTAGAACCATTTTGAAAACAAATTGACTATATGGTCTTAATAAATAACTTCAAAACCTACAAAGTGGGAAAGCAGCCAATGGACTAACCATGATTTGACGCATTGATTCAAGTGTTAATAAAAAAAAACATGTTCAAGAGTAGGCACTTCCAAATTGGTGAATTTGCCTTACGGGCATCATAATTCACAAGTAGCGACACTTCATTATTTCTGTGACACTAGAAGCTTGAGATGGCCAAGTATAACGATTGATTTCCATAAGCTTTTAATCATTAATTTAAGGAAGATAATTCATGAACAGAACAGAACAAAATGTTTATTAACGTATGCAAATACAGGATATCGATAAATCAATAGAAAGTTTAAGCCTTACGTCAAGAAATATACAAATAAATAAACATGATAATGATTGCATGTGCAAAGTTTACGAAAACATTCAAGTCAGTGCATCAAGGTGAACAACAAGAACAACCTGAACAAGAGATCATAAAATATCCCTCCCTAAACATTTTCATGTTCTTCACGATGTCTTTAAATCCAGATAACAAGAACTACAATACAACTCTCTCTCTCTCTCTCTCTCTCTTCTCTCTCTCTCTCTCTCTCTCTCTCTCTCTAGCACAGTGCATTATTAAAAATAAAAACGACATATATTAGCTAATCTTTTTTTTCCAATAACGTCACATTCCAAAACACTCCGAGTCAGCAAAATAAGGTTTTAAAGATAACATGAATTTACTCCATGTTTTTTATATTCAATTTGATTCATGTTTGTAGACAACAAGGTAAATTACAGGATGAGGAAACACGTGACTTCAACGGGGTTCTCACATGTGTCACAACGGTTCAAAACCGATGTAAACAAACAAGAAAGTGACAGTTATTTCTAAATAACCTTTTTGAGAGAAAAAATGGGAAGATATTTCTTAGCCTATAAAAAACTATACCATTTTTTGCTTCTACAAGTGTGAACAATTTTGGATTAACTTGTAATATAACGATGGAATCCTTGGCCAAAATTTCGAATCGACAGGATTTTGTAGAACGATGCAACGCTGTTTGCGCCGTGAGTCTTTGTTTTGTAAACATTTCTTAGTAATTAGTATTACTTAATAACTCAAACATGTGTTAATATGTTGATTTTACTTATTTCATTTATCAAACGAATTGTTTGTAAAATTTATTTTAGTTCTTTTAATGAATATCGATATTTCAAGAGAGGCTGTTGTTAACGTGAATTTTATATTTGCTGTTGTTAACGTAAATTCTTCTCATAACATGCTTAATTGATTTGATAAGTAGTTTGAACTACTCTCTCAACATTGACGATAATGCATTTAACACTTAACTTTTATTCGAAATAATAATTCCTTTATGAAATGAATATATATCCATCCATTTGTTCGATTAAAATTGTTAAATTTATATTCTAGGTTGGCCGTCATGGTGATTCGTCCAAATTATGTATTGTCCTTCTGTAAGAGATGGAGTCAACCCTTATATGCTTCACCAAATGTTGACAAAAGATGGATACATTTAATTGATGCAGTCATGAGTACATTCAAATGGAAGACAAGATATACTCCAGCCAACTCCGTTCCATGTACATCCCCTGGTAAAAGAAAGTCAACAGTGAAGAAATGATAAAACTACGTTTTAACGTATAATAAATCATTAAACTATTGAATAAAGACATAGTGATTACATGTTTTGCAGGTTGGATCCATTGTATTTGTATATGACGTCATTATAAACTACTTATTTCTTTTTCATGATATAAGAAAAACCCTTTGCGTGAAATGATCAAAACGTCGCAATAATAATGTAAAAATTCAATCATTTTAAGTAATGGATGTAATGGATGCAATAACAATTTCTTTGATATATGTTTGTGTATTACAGAAGTAAAGCCATGTTGTTGTTTATATAAATGTAATCATATACCATTGTTGTTTGACATTACTAATTATAGGAATTATAAATGTGATTTATTATTTGTAAAAGATTTGACAATGTGACGATATTAAAGCAACTGTGCACCAGATGATCAAATTGCACGATTTTTTTTGTCGAAAACTGACATAAGCTCGGAATTGATGTGAACAATGCATTGAAACTTACTAACAGAATACCACATTTTTTACAATTGATTTCAGTTCAGCAATTATTTCGTATTTTTTTTACATTAAAAGGGACCTAGTTGATTTCTTTCCTTATGCGTGACTAGCTAGTCAATGTTATCACGTGATATTGCCAAGTTAGGTTTATAGCTTAAATATATCATTCGATTGAAGTAAGCCTTCGTAGCACAGTGGATACAACACTAGTTTGCAGTTTTGGCAACACGGGTTTAAACCCGGTCTTCCGCACATTTTGTTTTTACATTTTGGTGCTTCTTTTACTATTATTATATCAAAGCGTAACGCATTCTATTAAATAATTGTCCTGAGATTCCTTACAGAATAAAACTTTTTCGATGCCAATGTGGTGTACAGTCCCTTTAAATATGTTAAAGCTTTTTTGAGAAAATCGTATAGATATTAAGAAAGATTGCCAAATCGTTAGTCATAGGCAAAAGATATTATAGATATATTACAATCACTAGGACTATATGATGCATGGTTATTTCACAGTGTTGTTGATTTTGATATATAATTAAAGTGAACTGAAACAGAGACTAAAATGTATATGTACAAAAGTGGTTTGCTGAATTTATTAATTCAGCTACTGCCAAGACGTTTGTTTTGTTCACTGACCGTAAGTTACAACCTCTTTTATGTGCTGTTAATAAAGTTGAATTTAAGAAAGCATTGACGAGACATAGACTTTCGTCACACAGGTAAGAAATTGAGGTACCGGCACAAACCTAAACATATATCTGAATTTGAAAGGAAAAGTCAAGTTTGCCATAATCTAGTAGATGAGTTTCATTTCTTGTGTGAATGTACTTTATTTAGTTATTGAAGAAGACAATACAATACATATATAAAACTATTTATATAAACCAAATATAACCATATTTTTGAACTCTTACAAATACCAATAAAACTATTCAAAGGAAATTATCAATGTTTATCCACAAAACTTTTTAATTAAGAGTCCCTGTTGTACATATAAAGATGTTAGATAACTCATTTAAATGATATTTGTAACCACTGTCACCTCAATATGGTTATATTATATTATATGTGTACTGTCTATGTTTCATTTGTGTTTCGAATGTACCTTGTTAGTAAAGATAAGTATACGTGTAATATAATGTATATCGTGGCCTAGGATCGATTGATAGAAATGCATTTAATTATATATACAAATTATGAATTCCATTGGTGTATGTTCATGGACCTAAGGCCTTTATATATTTTATTATCCATTTGAATAAACTATGAAACTTTATTTTCGCAACTCGAGGCTTGTGCTTCCACTTAAGGTATCTGGTTGGTGATATTTTCTTCTATGGCGTTAAAGCTACCAATTTCTCTCTCTCCTTTTCTCTCCCCCTCACCAGATAAGTAGACTAAACTATTTGACCACGCAGGACATCCTTATCGTGCTCATAGCTACAAAACATTTTGATGAAATATACAAAAGAGTGTTTTCTACAACAATTTTCCCACCAATTAGTTTTTTTAGATATGCAAGAGGAAATATCAATCAAGTGTTTCTAGTAAGGATCGAAGATTCCGACGCTCGGGCACGCTTGCGTGGCCGGTATCGCAAGCTCTCGGGTTGGATTTTTCTATCCGTACCGGAAACAAATGATAGATACTTAAACTCTTCTATTGTCATCAAATACCTGCCTTCCTTGTTGAAGACCGTCGTCTGCACCACAATGGAAACATTGTCATATGGTATTATTTGAAAAGTGAAAACTTTTTAACCTCGTTTCCGCATAACACGCTATGCTCGGGTTGGGACACGAAAGGCCATGCCAGATACAAATTATCATCTTACGAGGGAAGGTAGTCAATTTCGTTGTCAGTGCTTCTTATTATTTCCTGATTTCTAATGGATAAAGATATTTTGACAATTTTCGAAGCATGGAATTTAACTGGAGCGTGGGCAGTTTTATGATTAACCTTTAGGAATGGCGTTTTTGTTATTTAATTGTTACTGCTATTTGTCGTTTATTGGGTGTTGAATTTCTTTAATTTTGGAACGTACATGAGATGTGTTTGGCTGAAGTGAATTTTGCCTTCCATTTTAGTGTATCTATTACTTCATCCATTTAATTTATCCATATTTGTAAACATTTGGTGAAACTGCAGAGGGATACTGAATATTTGG
Source organism: Mya arenaria (assembly GCF_026914265.1). Lineage (NCBI taxonomy): Eukaryota > Metazoa > Mollusca > Bivalvia > Myida > Myidae > Mya > Mya arenaria. Next base: position 34,684,367 of record NC_069137.1, on the reverse strand, counting down.
AAGTTTCAAATCGATCAAATTGGTGTAAATTCATACCATGAATAAGAGCTTTAGTTTGTATAAATTCTCGTCACAAATGAGAGGGCAATACAAACCATAAAATAAAATAAACTGAGTAAGCTAAGTTTGTTATGGATACCGACTTAACATAGTAAGCTATATAGAGATGAGAAGAGGATTACGTTAACGACACATATCACTATCACGTTTACAACAGCCCTTCATGAAAATTCGATATTTATTGAAAAAAACTAAAATAACATTTAACAGACAATTCGTTGTATGACAAAAGTAGAAAGAATTGCCCGTTAACCCATTTATTCACGATCTTTGTTTAGAATTTGATCTGACAATTGATAAAAGTTCGAATAAGAAATATTTATTCCATAAAAAGCGCAACAATTAATAAAAGTTCGAATAGGTAATATTTATTCCATAGAAAGCGCAACAATGATTAAACCAACTTTTTAAGATAATAATAACAGATTATAAGTTTGATTATCATTGCCAAAGGAAAAGATGTGAAACAGCCTACCTAATTCACTTTAACATAATTTAAAACTACATTAATTAGAGATTTTTTGGATATCTAAAAAATAATGATATATTTTTTTTACACATAACAGGATACAAATATTTCGGAGTCTGTATAAATTTAAATAATTTGATATAATTCTAGTTTAAATATCACTGTAAATTACAGGATATGTTCAGAATACTGTTAAGCTCAACGAATTGTATTATTATTAATAATATCGGATTATTTGGTAAAATAAATCAGATATAAAAGTAGACTTAAATATTTGGTTGGTCCGAACCAGTGTTTCTTTCTTCACTTAACGTTGTTTTTTTTTGACCAGCAATATGTTTGAAATTATAATTGTCTGTGTTAGTAAAAAATGATTCTGAAATATCATTTCAGACCATCAATGAAATATTGAAATTGTGAACACATTTTGCTATTTAGGGTTAGTCATAAGTTCAAACGGTTCTTTTCGCAAATGTTTTATCGCGGTGGCAAGTAAAGCTATAAAATCAGTCATGTCTCTCAAAAGCATTACGTCAGGAGGGTATATACCAGTAAATATACAATTTTATTTATTTGACGCTTATGTGCTCCCTGTGCTTGAATATTGCTCAGAGTTATGGGGTTTTGCTGCAGCTGAAAATCTGGAACGAATACACAAAAAGTTCCTTAAGCAGATTTTAAATGTCAAAATAACGACTAATAATTTGCCGTTATATAGAGAAACGGGACGCTTCCCATTAATAATAAACAGAAAAGTGAAAATAGTCAAATATTGGTTTAAACTCATGAACAGCTTTAATTCAAATTGTATACTGTATGAGACTTACTGTATTGTTTAGAAAAATGTGAAAAAGGTAATGTAAATTGGTTAACCAAAGTAAAACTATTATTACAATCAGCCGGTTTTAATGAAATTTGACTGTTTAGAGACTCAGTGCTTAATATACCATGTTTTATATACTTAGTTAAAACTAAGACTGAAAGATACCTATGTTACACAATGGAATGAAGGTGTTAATATCTCAACAAGTTTAACTCTATTTCGTGCAGTGAAATCAACTTTTGAAATGCCATGCTACCTGAACATTGTTGACAATGATAAACACAGACATGCGTTTAACAAATTAAGATTATCCTCTCACAGGCTAAAAATAGAAGAAGGCCGTTATAGGAACATTTCCCAACATGAAAGGAGATGTGATGTTTGTTCATTGAATGACATTGAAGATGGATATCATTTTGTACTGATATGTGATAGATATAAACACGAGTATGTTTAAATTAATTACTCTTCTTAACTCTACGAAGAAGTCGTTGTTCTTTATTGTTAAATATTTTTAACAACTGTAATATATATGTTTCTTAATGTAATTGTTTATGAAACTTCTGTTAAGCTAGTTTTTGTCTATAAGTAGGAACAATTGTCATTTATCTTTTATAGTTTATTATAGTTATTATTTTAAATATTTTTACCATAGTGTCACATTTTCATGATCTCATATCACTTATCCTATTAATAAATCTGTCTATTCAGAAACTTGATGCTTAAAGTTAACGAGCCATGTTTGTCTTTTATTTTCACATTCTTGTTAACCTGTTTAGCCAAATAAACTGAAGTGTTGTTTCGTCTATTTTAGCCAGCCTATAGGAGCGTACTAAAACAAATCGTCAGTCCACACAAGAATCAACTAGACTATTGTGAGGGAGATCTCATTAAAGCAGAGAATGAGAAAAACATTCTAAGCCATATGTTGCCAAATCCCTCAGTAAGTTGACATTTTTTAAAGCACCAGTTGACATTTTTTAAAGCATGTTGAAAGATTCTTTTTCTGATTTAAAAAACAAATATGGCATATGTGTGGAATTTAATTGCAGTAAACAAAGGTGACACCATAAGAATGTACTGTCCATGACAAAATCAAATCATTAAAATTAAACATGATTATTGTGTATTAAGTTTGGTTATTTTTCCCTATTCCTTTTTTGCACTAACCATAAATCATCAAATAAAACATTTTGGAGTGGTCGGGGGGGGGGGGGACAGGAATGAGAATCTTTAAAAAAATCAGACTCTCATTAAAATTTCGCTTTTTGGTTCAAAAGAATATAATAAGCGATCATTAATTAATATACCTGTGACAATGAAATTCGCACTGATATGATAACCAACTCACCCTAAGTTATTGACAAATTTTTGCAGTAAAAACTTATATTAAAAATATTTTTTCAGGTTGGAAGATGGATGTCAAAGTCTCAAACATATGCCTCAATAGTTTAGAAAACGTCATGGTCGCATAATCTTTGTCATCAAGTGTATTAAGGAAATGGACCTGCAGTCTTCAGAGACTAATTGTGAATGTCAAGGACAGAAATAAGCAATATAAAGGGACCTTATTAATTGTGCTATGTGTGTTAAAATGTGAAATCTGTTATAAATGGACATGTAGTAATGGTGAAATTATCAACCTGTTGAGAATAACATGAACTTAGTTCATTAACTATTCATGATCTTAGTTCATGAACTTTTCATGATCTTAGTTCATGAACTATTCATGAATGAAAAAATTGGACAAATCAAGCTCATGAACTAAGTGGGAGATCATTAACTTGAAAGTTCTTGAACTATTACTTAGTTTATGAACTTGTAAGTTCATGATCTCCCATTTAGTTCATGAACTCAATTTGTCATTCATGAATATTTCATGAATAATTCATGAACTAAGTTCATGAAAAGTTCATGAATAGTTCATGTTATTCTCAACAGGGAGATAGCAAAATCATGATGATGATGATGATGATGACGATGACGAAGACGACTAGGGAGACGACGACGACGATGATGATGATGATGATGAATCCAACTTAGCTTCATCCCTTTTACCAAGAATATGTTGGGGTTTTTAATCGTGTTATCAAATATCAAAATGTAAGGTTACATGACATCTTATGTATATTTTTTTCTTTTCAAAACTGGATGGTATACTTTTATATACTGTCATTGTTTTTTTTATTAAAACTTCTATATATTTTCAAACATCGAAAAATTGCTGTGTTCCGAAATGTCAAAAGATCAAAATGCTTTGTTTTTTTCTGCTTTTTTCAATATGTTTTATTTAAACTTTATTTTTCTGTTAACTGATATTAATTTTACCAGACATTTTTGTGTTTATTTCTTAGTATCTAATAATGTGATTATAATTTGAACATAGACAAAAGTTTTACTGTTTTGAGTCCTTTGAAGTTTTAGGGTGGGCATAATGAAACACAATTAACTTATTCTTGTATTTCAATGTGATACTTCTTTAAAATTTGGATAAAGGTCCCATTGCTTTATTGATGGTTCATCATTTTATAAAGTCTGTTAATGACTAATACCGTAAATACACTTTTTAGGCTTTACTAGTTTATGAACAAATTTAAATTAAATGTAGCCTACCCTATGTGTTCCGATGCTGTCCACTGTATCTATTTTAACGTTTTTCATATCAGCTGTTTTTCCTCTTGAAACGGAAAATACCGAGTTTATGAAGGACGACTTCCCGGCTTCTGTATGGCCAACAAGGCATAATTTTAGTTGGCGCTTTTTGTGTGACCGTATTTCTTCAATCAGGAATTTTTCAGTCTGAAAATACATGCAAATTATCGTTTGAACATTATTTTTCATGAAAGGACGGTCGTTTTCCATCCAAATCGTCCTATATAAAGGGTTATTGGTCTTCTTGAACCGCAATTTATTGTCCTTTCCGAACTCTACGACCTTATTACATCCAAATGTCTTTTTAATTAATTTTTGGTGTTGAACCATATTACAATACCCTTTCTGAAAACGATGCCCGTTTTTTTAAAACTGTCTCGTGAACTGGGTCGTATTTCACCATTACCATTTTCAATGAAACATTTGAAACGACAAGGGTAAGCCCAGTAGCTTATAATTTAACCATGATCCTATTTAAAGGCATAAATTCCAAATAAGGAACAAACTAAGAGGTAATCACCATTTAACAAATTTCAAAATGTACTTCCCTTACTACTTGCTTAATTCCCTCCGATGTATTGAAATACCAAAATATGATAAATCTATTGAATATCAATTTAACCATACCAAAACATGTACATATATAAATATGTATAATTAAAACGATATATAATACCTCCACAAAGCTCTTCCTATCAGTTCTCCTCCATGGCTTGAAATACAGGGGACCCATAATGCACGTATATTGCTTCGACCACACTACCTCGGTGGATGAACAAACTCTAGATCTAATGATAAAGTTACCCCTCCTTTTATGAGTCATCACAAATAAAGGTAGACGGATGTATTAAATCTACATCAATTAGCTATCAACAATACTCCCGATGAAAGCGAAAAGTGTAAAATAGTTTCAGTTTATGTAAATAATGCTTATCCGACTTCCGGAATGGTATTTTTTACAATGTAAATCTTAATTTTATAAATGTTTAAGATAGTTCAACTGCGTTTTTCTAATGATTAACATTCTTATCTCAATCTTTATAGCTGTGCATATATGCCTTTTTGTTAATTTAACTTTAACACAAGTGCATATCAGACAAGCTTCAGTGCAATTAAATCAGAGTTCTTCACTTCTCGATTTCTTTAAGATATTTACTAATATTGATATAAATGCAGCGGCAACAGCTAACTCAGCTTACAAAAATAACCACTTGTTCTTAGTTAAACACAGAATTACACTTCTTAGTTATAATATTAAAATTGTGTAATATAGATAACAGCATACATCATAAACCGCATCTGAATAATAATATCAAGATCGAAACCCGTTAATTGCAGAAAATGGGTTGTTTTTTTTGCTTAAAAATCTGAATGTCCAAATGAGCCCACGTTGATGATCTGACGATGACAGTACGGGATTTATCTGATTGTGACAGTACGGAATATATCTGACGATGACAGTACGGGAATTATCTGACGACGACTGTACGGGATTTATGAAACTTATAACCGAAATGATTTCTCTTATGATCGATCTTCAAGTGGAAATATTTCACAAACAACAGAAAAAGGGCTTAAAAATTACTGCAATATTGTACTATTCGTATGAAAACCAAGTATTTTCATGATAGTTGTTAGTTGATAAGTTTATAATTTCTATACATCGAAAGAGTAACTGTTTGCCTAAACAATTCATCTTGTTGGTCGCATATATAAAACAAATGTACGATCATACATAAACAAACATACTCGACTGGCCTATGCGTTAGTATGAGACAGATGAAGAGGACGCTTAAAATATCATACAAGTAAAGTTAAGTATCCAAAGACAATATCTGAAACTCCATATCTATTGTCTGCAGAGTACTAGACCTCGCGTCAGATGCTGGCGTTATGTTTCAAAATTGCTCATTTTAACGTTGTAAAACAATCGAATTTTAGACGAAATTGCAAACAGAAAGAAATATTGCCGAAATGTTATTGTTTCTTGCTTTATGACAAATATTAACTTATAAGTCTAAGAAGACTGAAATCCATTTCATGACGAAAATCAAAAAGATATACGTCACTTTATTTCGCCGGTAAGATGTAAAAAGTTTTATCTTAAGCGTCTAGATATGAGTTTTGATCGCATTAACTAGGGTTTATTTTTTCTTTTGAAATGATAAGAAGAATGTTTAGATAACATTTAAAATTATAAAGTGCAAAACACAAATACACATATTGAAACGTATCACAACAACTGCGATGTTAAAAGTTGATACACACCTAAGTTGTTTACAATAATGATCAAGTACTACATGTGGCGTCGTCAGCGAAAATGAGTCTTGCTGGGGTTATCACGTTCCCGAGATAAGCAAAACGAAATATAAAAAACACGTTTGCAGGCCAATTATCATTTTTGTTATTCATGCCATTTTGATGAAAACATTTCGAAATCCAGACCAAAGATATGACGGTTTCGTCGGTTTATCTTCAAAACATTATTATGTTGTCAGGTTAATAACATAAACATATTTGTTTGGAAGGTAATGTATTCATTTACTTGTGTTGTCATTCTTTATTCATTCAAGTATTCATTTTACTGATTATTTTCAATAACCATTCGACAAGTTGACCCGGAATGATTTTTTTCGTAACAACTAACAGTTTACTTATAGCATCGGATTTGATGGCGGTAAGTTTGAAAACTATTTTAACAATTCATGAAAATGTCCCAATTTTGTCACAATTCATTAAGAGTTAAGTCAATTCAAATACTTTCCCGTTACAAGAATTTAATAGACTTAAAAGTTATAAACTTTATTTTTATGAAAATATATGTCAAGGGGTTTCTTGCGCAAGCGAAAAGTTGTTCAGTAAATGACGAATGAGATAATGATATATGTGATACATAGCCCGTTCGGTGTGAGTTTTTCACATGCTTAAAACCTTCAGCAGAGGATTTTGGACAGCGAAAGAAAACTGACGTTTTCTCTGCGCAGACTTGTAAGCGAACAAAACCATGCAGTCAATTTATTGATGGTTATAACATTATAGACCTATGAATGTTTTAAAGATATTAATTTTTATAAATGAACAGACGACTTATTGTTTTCATTATCAGAATCTCAGTCTGCATGAATGAAACATAACTTGAGCATTTAAGCTTAGCTTTTTTCATGCCTGTGATACTTGTAAATGTATGTAAGCTTTGAAAATATTCTAAACTTTAATATAATTCTGAAATAAAAAAGAAAATATAAAACATTAAACTATAGACCCCGAGACATGTTCTTTGGATGCAGCCGTCCACTACAGCTTGGTCTTTGCGCATCAAGTCCATATTCTACACCATAGCCAACAGGTGAGTTACTATTTTTCATCATTTAAGTTTTGAGTGATTTAAATAACAGCAGATCCGTTTACAGAAGTTTAAATGATCTTTATCAGTCCACTCAGAATAACAATAGCACCTTATATTTAGATAAACCCTTGGTGTTCACGAATAGTCCCAGAACTCGCGCTTACTTGTGACACTGGATGGATCCCAACCCGTTACCGCTGATAGATCAATATGTTTAGCCCTTGGAACAGGCTCGTGCTCATGGACCGAAACCGACTGTGCGCCCAGATGTTTGAAATGGACTACATTAAGTGTGCGAATTGGTCAAGCGAGGTGAAAAAAGTGATGGCACATACAGGGCTTATAGACAGTTTCAATGATAATTTACCTGTTGATCTCTCCAATGTACAGCATCTTGTGTGAGAAGTTTTTAAAACATTTGGTATATGCCGACATTAAGATCGTATACTGGGCGAGTACCTAAATCGGAACAGTACCTAAATATGGAACACCCATTATAAAAGTGTTTTTTTTTATCAAGATCAGTTTATTTATGATTTTAATCAATAAAGACGCTTGCTTCAGATACAAGTTCCAAGGTACACGATTCTCCGGTAAGTATTTCAAATACTGCGATCATTTAAAGTTTTTCATGTTCAAATGTCAATACATGGCATGTGGGGGAAAGACTTCATGCTTGCCACAATCACAGCATATTGGTACAGCCTGTATTTTACTGAAACCATCAAATTTTACTGACAAAAAATGACAATAAAAGACAAGCTGGAACATAAATTATCAATTTACTTAAACAAAACATGGAGCAATAATTTTAAAAGAATACATAAAAATAAATAACGAATTAAAACTGTTCCATATTTAGGTACTCCGGGGACGAAACTGGCAGTCTTCAACATTGCGGTTAATAAAGCACTTTTTATTCAGATTGGTATATCTTGAAAAATGCCGTTGATATCAACCAATTGGTCTTGAATCCTAGTATGCTGGTGGAAAATTGTGTAGTTGTGGTGCAAGTCTAACTTAAAATATTTAAAAAATAGTGGCCAAAGTGTTCCGATTTAGGTACTCGCCCAGTACAGTGTTCAAGCGATACTTTAAATACGAACGCTACTTGAATTCGACCTGACCAAACATGAACGTTCTTTACTGGCCAAGTAGAAAAGAGACTGGGTGGTATTTAAATTAGCTTGTGGATATATTTTAAGGCTTCGTATGTTATGTGATGCACCAAACGTTGAGAACGAGTGTCATTTTGTATGAAAATGCTAATTGTATACTAATATAAGCCTAGAGCCAGTGTTTTTCTAGTTCAGTCAGGCATTTTACGGACATTCAAAGAACGACGAATTTACTGAAAAACATTATAATGCAGTAAGCAAAGTACATTGTAAAGGTTTTTGCTCAAAGAAGAAGTACATTTTATACATAACAGTTATACGTGTTTCAATAGGTATTATGTCTTTATTTGTTTTGTATTTAATATAAGAATGACTATACAGCCAGGAATCCCCATTAAACTGAAATATGTTAGATGAATACGTATGCTCTTAGTTATTAAGTATACTAGTGTTTTTACTATCATTATTATTACCCACATTAAATAAACACACAATCATTATGAGAACCATATAGTTCAAACAAACAGCAATGCGACTTGCATATCTAATTATGTTTATCTTCGTTCCACTGTTTTTTAAATGTAAATAGTTCAGTGACCTTATTATTAGGTTTACTAATATTATTACTATTTTTATTATTACCAAAAAAAACGCTCTGTAATGAGAACCCTTTGCTTCAGAGAAACATCAATGTGACTTAAATAACCAGAATATGTTTATCTTTGTACAAAAGCTTTAAAATGTTAATATTCAGGTGGCTTATAGGCCCGTTCAGCCGGGTGCCATTATGTTATATTTACACCTCAACTTCCATTCCTTAAATGAACTGCCCTTCGGCAATAGGGTTTATCAATTGATGAACGCAACATCTTCGGATATGTTTGGATCGCAACTCATTGCATAACAATATACATGAAAACAATTGATATTTTAATTGTTTGTATTTTGTCGGCAGGTCCCGTAAAATCTAAATCAACATTTAGAAAGTGTTAATTTATTTTATTTCAAATGTGTTGCTGCCTTAAACTTTTCAATTTTACATTTAAAAGATATTTCAAGTGGTAGATCTTTTCCCGCGTTATTGTGACGTCATTTGAAAAATGTTTCCGGTTACAGTCGGGTTGTTCTATTTACAAAATAGGTAAGAAAGGATAACTGAAAAGTTTTCTTTAATGAAATGAAGAATGAACTATTGGCGTTAGTATAAGGAATGAATGGCGGTGTTGATGTCATTATCGGGGATATGAACGTCATTGGGCTGGTCAAATTTTTTTGTGAATATCATTTATGTTAAAACAAAACTTACTTACTAACTATACAACTTCTAGCTGAATACCTTGATAGTACCAGTTTTCATAATGTTTTAGCGTACCACCGGTTCGACAACTTATTGATCATATTTAGCTTTAAGCCAGTGTCTGAACAAAAAGACTCGATAAGGATGATATGTTTTTATGCTTAAACCAATGTCTGCGAAACTGGAAATATCATTGATGAACATCAAAATGTATAAGTTACCTATAATGTCAGTAACAATAACCCCGTTAGTAAAATAAGCCCGTATCAAGTGAACTAAATTATTCTTAAACAATAAATATGTTATTGGTGACGGAACACAACACTGCTTTGTTCTTATAGTGCACAAAGGTAGTCCGTCAAAGCGCAAGTCGCTGACGACTAGACGCCGTCCGGAGGTATATATCCATGTTGGAACATGGTATGTTCACGCATTACGTATATCAGTTTGTACATGTAATGAGAGATCACCAGAAACACGCCACAACCACCATTTCTGTATAGGCAGTCATAAGTGTTTTAGGGCAGCTGTTTAAGGACTTTTTAAAGTCAATGTTATATTCGTAAAATATCCCTCGTTTTCTAAAGATATTCGTTTGTAATAAAGACTGGTCAGCAACGTTAATATATTATCTGCTTGGAGTATCTTCATTGACCCTAATTTCTTCTAATACGATGGACGCTTAGTCATAAAACTTACAAAATATTATTCTGACACTATTTGTACGCGAAAGGGCTCTATAATTATAATTGTCATATAAAAGGCATTTACATACATAGGTGTGATAACGTTTTTGCTTCACCCCATTTGCAAAGTGCCGGTGATAAAAATACCATTAAATATATTTTTATCGGAATACTTGTGAAGTACTTCAATGTTTCAATACAAATGCCAACAATTACGAAGTTTAAGAGCTATATTATCATGTGTTTCATCCCGGTGATCACTTCCTTTTAAACGTCATAGTTTACCGTCCTTGAAATATACATTTAATATAATAGTAACGCTTCTTCAGGTTATCGTCTTGACTATAATGAGGATCACATTTTATTTGTTCTAAGTAAGAATTCAAACCACTAAACGTTCTAACACGTGTTGTTAAGACCTAAACTCAGCTTTGAATACAAGTTAGCCACTATAGCACGCTCAAAGTACACTCGGTAATTTGTTATACGAATATTTTGCAACTTGCTATGTTAATCTACTTCGAATGTGCACAGTCATCGTTCCATCATTAATTTGTATTAGTGTGATAGCCTATGTAACGTTGCTATAATAAATCAGTCGGCTTCTTTGTGTAAATGTTAAGCAGAGTTTAAAAGTTCGCTACATTATTCATGTCGGTAAAAAAATCGACTGTATGATACAGATAATATAGGATAAGCTACGGTTAAGTCCCTTTGCTATATCGAAGTCTATTTTGTAGAGTCCGTTACCAAAAGTATGATTTACCGAAAGAACATGTTTTTGTTTTATTTCATTAGTAGATTAAAAAAAACGCTATCCGTATTCGTCGTTTCTTTATCAATTGTCATTCGTTCTGGTGACACATACATGTATATAACTAAGATAATAAGGTCATTAATCAAAATGTGACATTCTAATTTTTTGGGGAATTATAAGAGTTCTTACGTGGATGCACACTAAACTGTAGTGGACACTCAATCTACATTTACTACTGCTTATCTAGCCATTTTGCTCAACATTATTGGCTCTGTCTGCGCTTACTTACTTTGTTGTACTATAATAAGCGGTTAATAATATCTGCTTTCGAGCTGGAATGCTCCATTATTCGATGGTTTATTAATTTGAAATGAAGAACTATCAATACATAACTATTTCTAGTTGATTGAAATGAATTCAGACAAGACCTTCCTCCAAAATAACCGCTTTTATCATTACCCAAACAACAAAAGAACTTTTTATTAAGATTATGAACGACGTATTGGAAAATTTCATGTGAGCTTAAAGCAACTGTGCACCAGATGATCAATTTGCAAGAAAAAAAGAAAATTGTCATAAACTTGCAATTAATGTGTACAATGCATTGAAACGCAATGCATTGGTTCGAACCCGGTCTCCGACATATTTCTTTTTTACATTTTGGTACTTTGTTTTACAATTATGATATCAAAGCGTAACACATTCTATTAAAGAATTGTCCTGAGATTCGTTTCAGAAAAAAAAACTTGTTTTGGTGCCAATCTGGTGTACAGTCCCTTTAACATATAAAAATAAAAACCAAGCATTTATGTAAGTATTTCACATATTGTGTTAGTTTGACGTTCTTTACCTTCATACCAGTAAAAACGTTGAGTTATAACTAGAAAGCACGATTAATTGCGTGCTATAAACATAAACTAACATAGTTTCGAGAATCTGGTTTTTGTCCTCCTTCTGTTCAAACAATCAATATCTAAGTTATATTTAAATTTTCATATGGTTGAAAAATAAATTTCATATATCACAATGATACACCATTAAAGACAGCAATATGCAAAAAAGTTGCAGAACGTCATAACACTGATGTTTTGTTCTAATTGGTATATAGGTCAGATGAACCAAAATGTTTTGCAGTCCTGAAAGAAAGGCTTATTCACAGTAAATACATGCGTTGGAATATATACCATACTCTTTCATTGTTCGAAAGATCAATTGCAGAAAATACAAAAACTAACGAATTTTGTCATTGCAGTTTTCCAATATAGTTGGTGGTTAAACAACAATGTGGTGCACGATAATGAAACAACTATGGTTGTTATATAGCACGCAATTCAGGACCCATCCTAGTCAGTCATCAAGCTTCCTCATCTCTCCCTCCTGCCTCCTCTTCATTCTCCCCTGCCTCAGCGTCAATCTACTCCTTTTGCTTACTTTATAGTCAACTATTTAAACACTCTCTACGACCTGGTGTCCCCAAAAATTCCCTAATAAAAGTTTGGATGCGATTTCGATAACATCATGCGAGACCTTTGTCAACCAATATCAGACAGCTACTATTGAATATTATAGTTCGTACATAATGACAATATGATCATATTTTCTATATTGCGACAGCAATATTTAAACAAGTAAAAAATAAAATGCAGGTGTGGTACCAAATCCGTTTGCTACTTAACACACAATAAATAGGTGGCAAGAGTATGTGTAATGATAAAGATCTACTTTAATTGTCTACGAAACTTGTATCATGCCATTGTTTTTGAACATCCTTATAACATTATTAATTTAATTCCACAGCTGGGTACTATGTAGTATAAGAAACGTGTGATGCGTCCTGCCAGTGTGATAGACACCAGTCGATATCTTCCATAGAATTTTTTTTATCTAAATTACATGAGCTACTGGATATTTAAACAGAAGTGCTTGCATCGTGTTCCAGTAACCCATGTCGCATTTCTAAAGGAAATATGCGTTAAACTGAAACTTACGTGTATGTGTGTTTATAAAATAAAGATAAACGACTCTTGTGGGGCTGATCAAAATAAAATTATGTGGTTTCTTCCCTCTACATTTTATTGTATTTGATGATTAAAAATAATGCTTAGTCAAGATTCAGCTTCACGGTGGTTTTAGTACCATGGTGGCTTTAGAACTTGATGTAAATTTAGGCAATGGTCATTTTAGTATGTAAGTGGCTAAGGGCCATGCATATATAGGCCATGGTGGTTTAGGGCAATTATAGTTTTGGGCTTTGGTGTTTTAATTCCGTTGTTGTTCGGGGCCACGCTGTCGTTTAGGGCCAACTTGTGGCTTTTTGCCGAAAGTGTTGTGGCTTTGCTTTCGTTTGGGGTCATGTTAATTTTGGGTCATGCTGCTTTGGTGGCACTGTTGTGGTTTGTGCCATGATGGTTTTGGTTCATTGTTAGTTTGGGCCATGTTGGTTTGGGATCATCGTGTTTTTGTACCAGCTTCATTTTGGGCCAGGCTCTTGTTAGGGGTAATGGCAGTTTGGGTCCCTGATGGTTTGGGCCATGATAACTTGGGGACATGGTGTAGTTTGAGGTAACGTTATGGTTTGGGGCCATGTTGTGGTTTTGGACTATGTTCTGTTTGGAGCCATATTGTGCTTTGGTGCCTTGATGTGGCTCGGAGCCAATATGGTTTAGGGCATTGGTTGTCCGAGGTCATGGTTGTTTAATGGTGATATATGGCTACGGAGTTTTTAGTACCATTGCGGGTTGGGACTATGATGGTTTTAGTAGTATTGTAGTCTGTGGCAATGGTGGTTTTTTAGGTGTCCTCTTCCATCTGTCACTTCATATTGAAATATGTACATATGCTCTTAACAACAAAGGCATACAATACATTTAACAATTTGCTATATACCCCTTATCTACCATTATTTTTCTCATGATGAAACTATTCAAAACTCTTACTAGAAGGTGCTAAGATGGTCTTCACTTCAGTCTGGCACAAATTGACATAGTTTTTCTAACATAACTCTATTTCCGATATTTCTTAACTATACAAAGGTTGAAGATCCGGTGCTATGCATGAAATGGCATGAAGTACGGAAAAGCGTGTTGCTATTTCTTCCGCCATGTAATGCAATTTTTGCTGTTTTTTTCAAGACTGCTTATAAGGGTAAATATTAGTTTTTCTTAGCAATCTTTGTGAAGAATGACACTTATATATAATGACAAACCGGGGGGGGGGGGACTTGTCGACTTACACAAATCGGGTGATTAACTCCTACTAGATGAACTTATTGTGATAAAATGGCAAACATTGAGTTACAAGTCTCTGTATTATTTCATGAATTCGGTCATTGACAGTTTTGATTGCTGTAGTCTTTCTGGATGAGTAACGTATGACACTTACATAATTACATTATTCGCATGTATTAATCTTATCCCCCCCCCCAACACACACACACACACACACACACACACACACACACACACACACACACACACACACGCACGCACGCACGCACGCACGCACGCACGCACGCACACAACACACACACACACACACACACACACACACACACACACAGTGTATGGACCGTCAATTGAGAACACTTGACTTTTCACAACCAAATGAGAACTTTTTTCCCTGCATATATTTTGGCATTATTAATGCACATAGCCTTGTATATTTTTTCTTCTTTATATAAATCACTTTGAAATAAAAATATTTCAATATCTACGGATTTGACAAAACACAGTGAACTGAGGACATAGTTCCCACTGGTGGGAACATTCCACTGAGGACGTCGCTCCAACTGAAGACACAAAACACACACCGGCTATTGAGAACGCACAGAATGAGTACATGCAATTGGAAACACTTGTTATAAACAGAAGTTTCAAATTTCATGTTGTATCCAGAGGGCCATGACCCATGTGGACAAATGCATACATTTTAAGCGTGTAAATGTAATATCATAGGAATAAAACGATCAATATACATTTGTACACTGTTAAATAAGGAAATGTTACATTACATCGCAAATAAAATTATTTCATGCAAACGAGTATATATTTAACTTATGACAAAATTGTGTAAATATATACATCCCAAGCATCCATGATGATTTCATATTTACATATTTCAAGTATTTCTTTATAGAAGAATAAACAATTTCATATTTGAATATGCATGTAAAATTGATGGTCTACTCTTCTACAAAAAAATACTTGAAATATGTAGGTTTATATACATGATAGATTTATAAATCTATAATATATTAATTAATCAATATCCGTAAATCGCTACAATAGACTACCTATACGAAACGAAAATAAAGGAAGTCTAAAGGAATTTATCATTATGTTTTAAATATTAAAGTGCAAATTAAGTATGCTTTAAATGTCTTAGAGCGTTTTGGTTACAGGCAGGAGTTACCACAATATGCACACAAACATTAAATTAAGTATCGTTTAAATATATAAATGAAAGAGAATGAAAATTACGTGCAGAAAGTATTCTAACATACGCATTTACATTGTTGTGTTTTCAAATAAAACAGTTTGAATTTATTGCAAAGACACGCTGCATACAAAAATACATAACAATGCTCTCTATGGTGAATTATGTTGGCGGCCCCACAAATGAACAATGGAAATCTGTGTCACAGCAATGACATAGTCTGAATTGAATGTTTCGAATATAGTTAATTAAAAATATATAATAATATAAATAAGAACCATCTGTCATATAAAATCCACTTCAACTGTTGGATAGAAACTTTGTCTTCAAAACATTTTTGTGACAAAACTGTACTTTTTCCAAAACTATTGCTGAATGGAGAGTCAGTATAAAAAATGAAATAGGCCTATTTGCTCAAGGAAGAAACAAAACCTAGAAAATTTAGGCTATCTAAGCTTGAATATTGAGCTATGTTAAATGTTCCAGTATAGGTAGAAAGCACAAGTCAGCAATGGCTTCATTAAGATGCGGAGTTGCTCCACTTAGGCTTGAAACGGGAAAATATGAAATCTCTGAAAATCGACATTTATGACCTATATGTAAAATTGCCATAGAAAATGAAATTCATGTACCTTTTCACTGTCCTTAATATATTAAAAATCAGGGTCAACAATTGTTTCCTGATTCTTAAAGCCAGATCTGATCGTTTTTATCAGTAGTGTGTTTGTATATGTGAATAAAAACTAACACATGACAACACATGTTGCCTGCTGTTGGTACTTTTAAACAAAAGATTAATTTAGCTGCCAGCAAATCTCAAAACACTATGTTTCCATGTTATTTTGAGTTATTTTATTCAAAGACAATTAAAAAAAATGCAGATAATCTCCCTCTTCTAAAATAGCATATGTGTTTCAAGCCATATATAGAACAGCTTTGCTTATCCACAACAAAGATCTGATCATAAGTGGATACCTTATCTAACACCCCTTTCCAAGTGGCGCATAAGTTTTATACGCACAGTCAGAATTTTTTCATCGCCTTAAAGCAGTTTTTAAATGGAATTAGCAAGGGCGTCATGCCGACTTTGCTTCTGAAACAGTGATGTTACTTAAGTTACAACGAAATTGAAACGGAAACAGCATTGACATTGAAATGTTCACAAAATGACGTCCAGACACGCTGTTGACGTCACGTCATTTTGCGGAATACTTACCCACCTTAAAGTGATATAAAAAACACGTTTTACCATATTGATGGTTGCTCCGGGTAAGGGTAGGTCAGTTGCTATGGATACCAGATATGTCAAGAGTAAAAAAAAAGAAAAAAATATACCAGCGCTTAACCACAATTAGTTTAAAATACATTCTCAATAGATGTCAAGATAATAGCTACATATGCATTTGCGTTTGTGGATAATGACTTCTGGGACACCCCACTTATATATGAATTCAATTTAGAACATGACATTTTTCTTGACTGTACATTTTAAATGGATGTACAAATCGGTACGCACTGTCCTCACTTGGATGCAAATTGGCACACACTGTCCTCACTTGGATGCAAATTGGCACGCATTGTCCTCACTTGGATGCAATTCACACTCTCCTCATTCTGCTGCAATTTGACTCTCACTTTTACGCCTGTAAATTGGCACACACTGCACTCATTTTGCTCCCAATAATAAAAAGAGCCTCACTCAGCAACACACTATTATCATAAGCAAATTAATACCTTTCTGGAGATGAGTTAAGAAGTTATAATGTAACATGTGAAAAATGTTACCATGTTATATTTAGTTATTTTAATTCAAAGATAATTTTTTAAAAACAAATATGCAGATAATCTCTTCTAAAATAGTATATGTGTTTTAAGCCATGTGTACAATAGCTTTGCTAATCCGACCACAAAAGAGAATTTTGCTCTTATCTGTAAAATGATGAATTCATAATATGTGTCTTAGTTGCTTTATAAAATTGAATCTTACTAGAGTGACAATTTACTTGTATGTCTTGTTTGTTGACTATACTTTTATTTATGAAAGTATAATGCATTGATGAGACTGAAATACATAAGAGAACTACAAACAAAAATAGTACAACAGGGCACTATTATGCACACTCCTATTGATTTTCTACACTTTATTTCGTCGTACAAAGTATATTTAACAAAAACATGAGCGACTTCCTTCAAACCTATTCTTTGACAGTTTTAGATATATATAGATGATACTCTCCCGGCCATATATACCACTAAGAAACTATTATATTAAGCTTATTTCTTGTATTATCCAATTGTTTTCAATAGATAACATCTCTTTACAAACGTTTTTTTTAATACGAGAGGTGTCCTAGAAGTTCGTGGAATTGTATAATAATTTTTGCAATACGGGCCCCAGTTTTTCGAAACTTCATATGTACCTTTATAATAGGATTTAGCTAATCGCACTATTTTTCTTTGTCTTTTATTCGCGTAATATCAACTTCAATAAGAGTTATTAGACTTTAAATAGGAATTACTGTTACCGTTATCAAAACAAACCATATTTTATCTAGACAACCAAAATTACATTTAAGTATGTGTTTTGTCTAATTGAAATAAGTGTCTTAAGCCTATTGAGCTTAAGAAGTTCCGAGGAATGGGGGCAAAAAGATCAGCATGACAATATTTAATATTTCGAAACATAAACGTATAAATAAAAATTAAATATAAAAAGCTCCGAGAAATTGGGGCCCGGTTATTTTGAGCAAAAAGATCACCATGACCATATTTAATATTTCGAAACATTATTGTATTAATATCAAAGCTTACAATAAACATAAATCCCTTATCGGATGTACGGAAACTACCCATCACACAACACCGGGAGCACAAACGACGTCGTGGACATCAGCTGACGTCAGAATACAATTCCTAGTTAACTTTTTCAACGTAATCTCCGTCGGTGTTCACACATTTCCGGTGTCTGCTGATCCATTTCTGGAATGTTTCGACGTACCACTCTTTGTACTTCTGTTTCGAGGTCATAACCAAGTCTCGTCAGTTGTTTCAATACGATCGAGAAATGCATCCCCCTCTTCTGATAAACGTTGCAGAAGGCCATTCCAACATATCACACGTCGTTCCCTGTCGTGTTCGGTCAGTCACGGAGGTACCCAGCGCGCGCTTACTTTCGACATTCCCTGTTCGTCAGTCAGAATGCGGTAAATAGTTGATATCGAGATAACCAGGTCATCTCCAATACTTCGCACTGTTGCCCGCCTGTCTTTGTAGATAAATTTTTTATGGTCTTTCACCCGATCAATTTTCGAATTCACTTGCGCTGGCCGGCCTGCCCTGGTGTCGTCTTTTATAGACAATCTACCATGATTACAGAATCGCTTATGCCACTTATATACGAATGTTTTGCCGAACGGTGTAAGCGTTGTCGACCTTTTCGTCTGCTTTACGGTTTCTGACTGACATCTGAAGGCCTACGCTCAGCTGTTGACGTCATGCCGACTTTGCTTTTGAAACAGTGGTGTTACTGAAATTACAATGAAATTAAAAAGGGAACAGCAATGACGTTGAAGTTTTCAGGAAATCACGGCCAGACACGCTGTTAACGTAACATAACGAGATTTTGCCAATACAAACGCTTGCTGTTGGTAAGGTTAGGTCAGTTGCTATGGATATCAAATATGTTGAAAGTAAAAAAAATACAAGCGCTAAACCACAATTAGTTTAAAATACATTCTCAATAAATGTCAAGATAGCTATTTGCGTTTGTGGATAATGACGTTATTCCAAGAACTTCTGGGACACCCCTCGTATATATGAAATCAACTTAGAACATGACATTTTTCTTGAGTGTACATTGCTTCTCAATGGATAAACAAATCGGTACGGACTGTCCTCACTTGGATGCAAATTGGCACACACTGTCCTCACTTGGATGCAAATTGACACACACTGTCCTCACTTGGATGCAAATGGGCACGCACTGTCCTCACTTGAATGCAATACACACTGTCTTCATTCTGCTGCAAATTGACACTAACTATCCTCTTACGCCTGTAAATTGACACACACTGCACTCATTTTCTCCCTATTATAAATGAGCCCCACACTATTGTTATAAGCCAGAAATAACATAAAATAAATTTCTATAACAGAAACTTCTATAAGTTACAAGTTCGCAAAATAAACGGCTACATTAGTTGGGGTATTTTAAATGCAACTCTTTGTGATTACGTAATGGTTTATAGAATCTCTTTTAAGAACCACTGCACTTTACATTCGGTAGAATTGTTTCTGCAATTCTGAGTCAAAATGAAACGCAGTTAGAGTCTCTCCTTGAAAAAGTATGCGAAATAATTGTTCTGCTCTAAATCTGCTAAGAAAGCTTACAAATGATTGTCTAACAGTTAAGCATAGTTTATTAATCAGTTGTCCTTTCCACCAATATGTGCCATGACAGTTTACAATATGGTGTCTGGCCAATTCAAACACATTGGCTTTACATATTTTGCACGTATAGGGTTTGAAGTGTATATGAAGCATTCGCCGAGCTGATTGCGTGTCTTATATTATCTATACTCTAAGCAAGCAACTAAAGCTTTGGAGGTGCAATGCTATCATGAACAGCAAAATATCGCGGAAGGTCGTCATCATTTTGTTTTTCTAGATTTCTACGTATTTGTAGTAAGCTGATTTACACACCATTCTAGCAGGCTCAATGGCATATTAGTTCGAGTCCACGTTGGTAGATATTGCATGCGTTTAACTGCTTATCTGATGTATTTTCATGCTTCAGACTATCTTGCGCCAGTATGTCGTGCCAGAGTTCGTCACCGTGCAATACTGTATGTATACATAATTTCATAATAAATAGGCTAAGTGTTAGCTAGTTAACATCATCAGTGGTCATCAGTGGTCTTTACTATTGCGAGGATTGAGAAAAGAGACACACTTCCTTATCTGATTTGTTCGTCAAATACATTGGTGCATTGAAAGATCCAATCTTACTCTCAAATTAGATTTACCACAATTAATACTATTGTTTTAATATTCTAAAAAGGATGAATAATTGTCAAAAGCAATGTTTTTATGAAGGATACTGAGTTTAATTTGAAAGAAATGAGCATAAAACACGATATTTCTACCTTATGAGACCATAGTTCAACACAGTAAATCTTTCAGCATTCACCAATCATTTAAAAAAATTGCGTCTTCAGCTATTAAATATAGTGACGGTTACATTCGTGTGCTTTGCAGTTCCTGTGTTGGTTATGTGTTCAGTGCCGATTTTAATATTTGTTGCATTATTGTGTTTTAGGACTAAAAATTATTGCTTTGCTTTTTGTCAACATTAAATTCATATCCCCACCTATTAGCATAGTTTTTTACAACAAGCAATTGTTTTTTAATGCTGTTTTATTTCCACATGCATGTGGCAGTGTTAAGTCGTCTGCAAGTGTTGGATTATTGCAATGGATACTGAAGTGTAAGATAATTGCCGGTAGTTTCTTCTTTGTTGAAGAGACCGTCTTTAACGATGAGATAACTCCAAGAGGAAAGAACCCCCCTTTACCGAATGCCTTGTTTTACATCGAAGTGGTTCCAAGCTATCCCAGGGATGTAAACGAATAATCGAATGTACGATCGAAAGTTTAGTATTCGAAAGTCAAAATCGGTATTCGAATATCCGAGGTTTTTTGTTGAATAAATAAAACAAACCTGTTTGCCTACAATTGTGTTGTTCTGTAAAAAGTTTGTTTGTTTTGTTTTACAACGGTTGGCACCCAATCACAGAGGGGTGAACTTGATGACAATGCACTTTACACGCATCATATGCACTTGCGGGATTAGAGGGGACGCACCCGGCGCGCGCTCCCTCTAAAATCCTCAGTTTACTTTTAATTTCAAAATGAGAGAGAGAAAATTATAAGACATGTTCAAAATGCATAATTTTGACTACAAATTGTTACAATGGTCTTGAAGCAGTAACTGCAAACCAACATGCAAATAGTTTATGCAATATATGTTCGGTTTATAGGGAGGGGCGCATGTGTACTGGTTGCGCTCCTTAGTTACACCCCCTCTAACGTCAACTCCTGGATCCGTCCCTGATATGGAATATATCTTCGAAAAGTAATAACAGTCCCCGTATTTTTTTTTAAAAAGACACGCTATTATTAAAGCGAATAACAGTTTTACTCCAACTTCTGAAAGATGCATATTGGTAATCACGTATTCAACTTCTCTATCGAAAGAATAACCGACTATTCGAATATATTGCCATTCGTTTGCATCTCTAAGTCCAAAACGTAACCTTTTAGGGCACTGTGCGTGTTCGCAATTAAGCGTAGGAACGTTTCTTCAACAATATATTTCATTTCGATGATTATTGAACTATATGGTGAGCAGCAAAGACCTCGGCTATTTCCCATCGAAAACAACCTAGATATATTTAGTCGATTAACAATGTCAGAAGCAATTCATATAACTACGCTGCAAATAGATCTCGTAGTAATTTCAATTTAGCAGCTGAACTTCCGGACTTTAATATTTGGGGTCTTCCTTTTTCATGCAATATTAACTGGCAATGAATTTGAAAATAATATAAAATTCACGTTATAACACTACAATAAATCAATACTATTTTTTAAAATTTGACGAACTACTTGTACTGATCTACCGGCATCCATTTGAGGTTGTTTTCGATAGAAAATAACCCAGATGTTCCGAATGGGCCCTTACGGATCACCGTAGGAAATACAACTTCTCGCGGGTCACTTTAGGTTGCCGGGTCGGGTTTAAGGTTTGTGTAGCCTATTTTATAGAGAAACCATAGACTAACTTATGTTGAAAGCGTATTTATATGATACTCAAGTAACGCAAATAAAAATTGTGGTTGTAGACGATATTTGAGGAAATATCAACAATTGCTTAAGGGTTAAAGCTTTAAATGCCTTTTTAACACTCCAAACGATTTGCAATACTTTATTTCGTCATACAAAGTATATTAACAAAACCATGAGCGACCTCCCTCAAACCCATTCTTTGACAGATTTAGATATATAGTTGATACTCTCCCGACCATATATACCACTCTAAGAAGAAACCATCATATTAAGCTAATTTATTGTATTATCCAATTGTTTTCAATAATAAACATCTCTTTACAAACGTTTTTCATAAAAAAAAATATGTACGAAATCAATTTAGAAAATAACATTTTTCTCGACTACGTTCTTCCCATGTGGGCCTAGAGTATGAATACAACTTGAAACTTGAAAAACCTAAATGAAAGTACATATCGGTACACACTGTCCTCACATTGATGCAAACTGGCACACACTGTCCTCACTTGGATGCAAAAAACATGCACACACTGTCCTCACTTGGATGCAAATGGGCACGCACTGTCCTCACTTGGATGCAAATGGGCACGCACTGTCCTCACTTGGATGCAAATGGGCACACACTGTCCTCATTCTGCTGCAAATTGATACTGATTGTCCTCTTACGCGAAAATGTATGGAAACCAGTCATATAAGATTGCTGACAAAAAAGGATCTCAGATGTTTATATTTTAGTTCAAAAATAGATGTTTTATGCATTTTTCTTAAACCATTATTAACGCTTCGAGCCATAAAACAATATTTTCGAACGGAAATAAGAAAATATGCAGTTTGATCCCCTGTCAGCAGTCTTTAATCACTGGTGTGCAGATATTTACGCAAAATTGGCTGATTCCAAGACAAAAAACTTGTCAAAACGGTAAATCTGTGAGAATGCAGCTTTAAACGACGTATTCATTAACATTAAAAGAGCAAATTCAAAGAAAGCATACAAGCAGATTGATCAATACCCATAGAATAGGATCGGGTCGGTCGGTCGGGCGACAAACAAACTTGTTTTGGCCTTATAGAACACGCGGTGCTCATCGCGCGGGTTCTTCGAAAGCAAGCATCCCGTAGGAGATTTCATGGACTATATTTGATGCGCCGAACAACATCACTTAGCCGTTGTCATGTAGAATAATGACCCCTCATTTAATTATGGTCAATTTACAACGTATAAAGTGACCGCCAAATATATACGTCAACATGTGCTCCGATAGATATATATCCGAGGATATAAGTTTACAGCAGACCTTACCAAATTGGGTGCATGGGCTCTACGAGCACATGAATAGTTTTTGTCACAGAGGGAAAAAATAACACTGTATTTTAGTGTTGTTTTCTTAGCCACATAATTCCGAAAGCTGGAGTGGGCATGCATTAAAACGGCTTGTTCATAAATTTTATAAATTCAACGACATATATTAACTTAATGAACTTATTTACAGGAACAATGTGCTCGTTTGTGGCAAGTTACATAACTTCAATATTAAAAGAGTTATGGCCCTTTGAAACATTTTAAACAACACATATTTTCATGATTTATAAGCCCGTTTGTAAAACAGGACGCATACAAGTGTCATTTGCCGCATACACGCGGGAAGGGTCCAGTATGTTGTCTAAAACATATATGTTGTGAATAACTTTAGAACCATTTGTCGAATCAGGTGATCGATATAGGGCCATCTTGTTTAAAATTCTGTTAAGATTGAGCTTTTCTACACACTTTAATGAACAAACACCGGACAACAATTGATTGATACTAAATTGACCATTCATGCTTGTAAAAAAAAAATCTAAAACATGTATCGTTTATTAGCGTAATTTTCCGCGAGATCGGGCATAGTGGTCACAATTTTCAGCAATTTTTAACAACAGCCCAAATTTGAACTTCTGGTTAAATTTATCATTTTACCGATCACTTCGCACAATTCTTTTTGAAGGCTGATAAAACGTGAACGAGTTTTTTCAAAGCTGCACTCTCACTGATTGACCTTTATAAAAGATATCTCAGAATCAGCTGATTTTGACATTAATCTCTTCATTTCAGTCATATAAGTTAACTCACAATATAACAGATGGCAATTGTGTGGAGATCGGGCGAAAATTTCCGTTTTCTTGCAGCGTGAGTAACGCTTTTACCCATAATTCAACTTTCGAACGTAAATATAAAAGACAAAAAAATAAAAAGGCTGTCAAAATAGTCAGTCGGTGAGTGTGCAGCTGTAAGAAATTTAGAATAATTTTGCACAAGAATCCATCACGAGAAGACGGCATGTCACATACAAGATCCATGTGTCTCAAAGGTCAAGGTCACCGTCTCGACGTCTAGAACTTGGCACAAGTATTCATCGTTAGAAGACGGCATGTCGCATACAAGATCCATGTGTCTCAAAGGTCAAGGTCGCAGTCTCGACGTCTAGAACTTAGCACAAGAATTCATCACGAAAAGACGGCATGTCGCATACAAGATCCATGTGTCTCAAAGGTCAAGGTCACCGTCTCGACGTCTAGAACTTAGCACAAGGATTCATCACGAGAAGACGGCATGTCGCATACAAGATCCATGTGTCTCAAAGGTCAAGGTCGCAGTCTCGACGTCTAGAACTTAGCACAAGAATTCATCACGAGAAGACGGCATGTCGCATACAAGATCCATGTGTCTCAAAGGTCAAGGACACAGTCTCGACGTCTAGAACTTAGCACAAGAATTCATCACGAGAAGACGGCATGTCGCATACAAGATCCATGTGTCTTAAAGGTCAAGGACACAGTCTCGACGTCTAGAACTTGGCACAAGAATTCATCACGAGAAGACGGCATGTCGCATACAAGATCCATGTGCCTCAAAGGTCAAGGTCACCGTCTCGACGTCTTGAACTTGGCACAAGTATTCATCATGAGAAGACGGCATGTCGCATACAAGATCCATGTGTCTCAAATGTCAAGGTCGCCGTCTCGACGTCTAGAACTTAGCAAAAGAATTCATCACGAGAAGACGGCATGTCGCATACAAGATCCATGTGTCTCAAAGGTCAAGGTCACCGTCTCGATGTCTAGAACTTGGCACAAGAATTCATCACGAGAAGACGGCATGTCGCATACAAGATCCATGTGTCTCAAAGGTCAAGGACACAGTCTCGACGTCTAGAACTTGGCACAAGTATTCATCATGAGAAGACGGCATGTCGCATACAAGATCCATGTGTCTCAAAGGTCAAGGTCACCGTCTCGACGTCTAGAACTTAGCACAAGAATTCATCACGAGAAGACGGCATGTCGCATACAAGATCCATGTGTCTCAAAGGTCAAGGTCATCGTCTCGACGTCTAGAACTTGGCACAAGTATTCATCATGAGAAGACGGCATGTCGCATACAAGATCCATGTGTCTCAAATGTCAAGGTCGCCGTCTCGACGTCTAGAACTTAGCAAAAGAATTCATCACGAGAAGACGGCATGTCGCATACAAGATCCATGTGTCTCAAAGGTCAAGGTCACCGTCTCGATGTCTAGAACTTGGCACAAGAATTCATCACGAGAAGACGGCATGTCGCATACAAGATCCATGTGTCTCAAAGGTCAAGGTCATCGTCTCGACGTCTAGAACTTGGCACAAGTATTCATCATGAGAAGACGGCATGTCGCATACAAGATTCATGTGTCTCAAAGGTCAAGGTCACAGTCTCGACGTCTAGAGCTTAGCACAAGAATTCATCACGAGAAGACGGCATGTCGCATACAAGATTCATGTGTCTCAAAGGTCAAGGACACAGTCTCGACGTCTAGAACTTAGCAAAAGAATTCATCACGAGAAGACGGCATGTCGCATACAAGATTCATGTGTCTCAAAGGTCAAGGACACAGTCTCGACGTCTAGAACTTAGCACAAGAATTCATCACGAGAAGACGGCATGTCGCATACAAGATCCATGTGTCTCAAAGGTCAAGGACACAGTCTCGACGTCTAGAACTTGGCACAAGTATTCATCATGAGAAGACGGCATGTCGCATACAAGATCCATGTGTCTCAAAGGTCAAGGTCGCAGTCTCGATGTCTAGAACTTGGCACAAGAATTCATCACGAGAAGACGGCATGTCGCATACAAGATCCATGTGTCTCAAAGGTCAAGGACACAGTCTCCACGTCTAGTTTCAATAACTTTGTTTTAAAATACATTTGTATCGCAAACATAAATTGGACGGGGCTAAATTTGACACCAGGCAAATCAACATAGACGAGACTCTATCTAAACGATCATAGTTGGTCATTCGTAAGGAAGTTAGTGGCTGTTGAGGATGTCCATGGTTACTTCTAATGAACAATCTTTAAGGACCATACTAAGATTAAACGTTCCCAGTATAAAGGATCTTGGTCTTGTGGTTTCAGACGAGGTTTTCCTATATTATTGTTCAGGAAACCGGTGACATGCTGGGCAGGAACAGCTTGACCCCAGTGACATTATTTGAACATTCTTGGTAAGACTACTACATGATGCTACAATCAAAAACTAATGATCCAACAAATACAGTTTCAGCCAAGCTAAGACGTTACCTATATGATAATATTTTATTTATAAAACAGGTGGCCCCGATGCGTGGCCAATTTTGACTCCAGACCGAAACTTAGCTATTTGCCAACATGTTTTAAAGTTCTTCTTTCCGTTGCCATGATATCTAGAGTTCTGCATGGTATTAAAATCTTCGAACAATTTTGAAAGGGGGCCTCACAAGGAAAACATACTTGCTAAACACATTTATTATGAGATTATTCATGTAAGGTTGCATATGACCATATTAATAAACAAATATTTTGCCATTACATAAATGGATAGTGCAGGTACCATTTTTGTTCAGTTATTTTGCAATTTTCTTTCAAAATACACACTAGTTATTTTAGAATATACAGTCTAAAAAATGTATCACTTCTGTGTGTTTAACACAATATAAAAAGGTATATAAAAGTTTATAATTTTACACTTAGAGAGATAAAAGTAGTATATATGCTTTCAAGTGGTTTTTAGGGATATATCTGTGAGAAAGAAATTGATTGTTTGAAACAGTAAAAATATCAATTCGATATTTTTTACTGATTTGAAATTATAGCCTGCTCTGCTATCCAAAACAAAATTCAGAGCACACAGGGCTGTGACACAAAATCAATGGCGTTTCGTGAAAAAATAATGCAATTAAATGTCTCAATATACCAATTTTAGGCATATACTAAAACAAGAGGGCCATGATGGCCCTGTATCGCTCACCTGTAGCTTTGCTAAATAAAGTGAACATTCTGACCTATTTTCATAAAGATCCAATGAAAAGTATGGCCCCTAGAGGCCACTCTTTTATTTGTCCCACTGACCTAGTTTTTTACCCCACATGACCCTATCAGTAGGCAATGCTTCAAACCAAATATTTAAGACCTAGTCCTTGTGGCTTCAGACAAGAAAATTTTAAAGTTTTTTCCTATATAAGCCTATGTAAAACTTGTGACACCAAGGGTGAGGCCTCTTTTCACCACAGGTGCACAAATTGAACAATCTTGGTAGCGGGCCACTAGGTTATGCCACATATAAAATGCCAATGTCTTGTTGGTTTAGACAAGAAGTTTTTTGTTCTATATAAGCCTATGCAAAACTTGTGACTCCCCCCAGGATAGGGCCTCTTCTCCCCAGGGGCATAAATTGAACAATCTTGGTAGAGGACCACTTGGTTATGATACATACCAAATATTGAATGCGTAGGCCTTGCATTTTCAGACAAGAAGATTTTTAAACACTTTCCTTATATAAGCCTATGTAAAACTTGTGACCCCCTAGGTGGGGCCTCTTATCACTTCAGGGGCATAATTTGAATAATCTCGGTAGAGAACCACAAGGTAAAGCTACATACCATATATCAAATGCCTAGGCCTTGTGGTTTTAGACAAGATTTTAAGTTTTCACTAAATAAGCCTATGTAAAACTTGCGACCCCCGGGCAAGGGCCTCTTATCACTCCAGAGGCATAATTAGAACAATCTTGGTAGATGTCCATAAAGTAATAATACATGCCAAATATCAAAGCCCTAGGACTTCTAGTTTTGGAGAAGATTTGTTAAGTTTTCCATATCTAAGTCTATGTAAACCACGTGACCCGGAGATCAGGCTAAAATTGTGACCTCTATTTTGTTCACAAGGTTTTTCTAATAATTGACCTAGTGACCTAGTTATTGACTGCGTATGACCCAATATCGAACTTGACCCAGATTTTATAGAGATGATCATTCTGACCAAGTTGCATTAAGATTAGCCTAAAATTGTGACCTCTATTGTGTTCACAAGGTTTTTGTACTAATTGACCTAGTGACCTAGTTATTGACCGCGGATGACCCAATATCGAACTTGACCTAGATTTTATAGAGATGATCATTCTGACCAAGTTGCATTGAGATTAGGCTAAAATTGTGACCTCTATTGTGTTCACAAGGTTTTTCTACTAATTGACCTAGTGACCTAGTTATTGACCGTGAATGACCCAATATCAAACTTGACCTACATTTTACAGCGATGATCATTCTGACCAATTTGCATTGAGATTAGGCTAAAATTGTGACCTCTATTGTGTTCACAAGGTTTTTCTACTAATTGACCTAGTTATTGACCGCGGATGACCCAATATCGAACTTGACCTAGATTTTATAGAGATGATCATTCTGACCAAGTTGCATTGAGATTAGGCTAAAATTGTGACCTCTAATGTGTTCACAAGGTATTTCTACTAATTGACCTACTGACCTAGTTTTTGACCCCAGATGACCCAATATCGAACTTGACCTAGATTTCATAGAGATGATCAGTCTGACCAAGTTTCATAAAGATTAGGTCAAAATTGTGACCTCTGTTGTGTTCACAAGGTTTTTCTAATAATTGACCTAGTGACCTAGTTATTGACTGCGGATGACCCAATATCGAACTTGACCTAGATTTTATAGAGATGATCATTCTGACCAAGTTGCATTGAGATTAGGCTAAAATTGTGACCTCTATTGTGTTCACAAGGTTTTTGTACTAATTGACCTAGTGACCTAGTTGTTGACCGCGGATGACCCAATATCGAACTTGACCTACATTTTATAGAGATGATCATTCTGACCAAGTTGCATTGAGATTAGGCTAAAATTGTGACCTCTATTGTGTTCACAAGGTTTTTCTACTAATTGACCTAAAGACCTAATTATTGACCGCGGATGACCCAATATCGAACTTGACCTAGATTTTATAGAGATGATTATTCTGACCAACTTGCATTGAGATAAGGCTAAAATTGTGACCTCTATTGTGTTCACAAGGTTTTTGTACTAATTGACCTAGTGACCTAGTTGTTGACCGCGGATGACCCAATATCGAACTTGACCTACATTTTATAGAGATGATCATTCTGACCAAGTTGCATTGAGATTAGGCTAAAATTGTGACCTCTATTGTGTTCACAAGGTTTTTCTACTAATTGACCTAGTGACCTAGTTTTTGACCTGGGTTGACCCAATATGGAACTTGACCTAGCTTATGTTAAGATGATCATTCTGACCAAGTTTCATTAGGATAAGGCTAAAATTGTGACCTCTATTTTGTTCACAAGGTTTTTCTAATAATTGACCTAGTGACCTAGTTATTGACTGCGTATGACCCAATATCGAACTTGACCCAGATTTTATAGAGATGATCATTCTGACCAAGTTGCATTAAGATTAGCCTAAAATTGTGACCTCTATTGTGTTCACAAGGTTTTTGTACTAATTGACCTAGTGACCTAGTTATTGACCGCGGATGACCCAATATCGAACTTGACCTAGATTTTATAGAGATGATCATTCTGACCAAGTTGCATTGAGATTAGGCTAAAATTGTGACCTCTATTGTGTTCACAAGGTTTTTCTACTAATTGACCTAGTGACCTAGTTATTGACCGTGAATGACCCAATATCAAACTTGACCTACATTTTACAGCGATGATCATTCTGACCAATTTGCATTGAGATTAGGCTAAAATTGTGACCTCTATTGTGTTCACAAGGTTTTTCTACTAATTGACCTAGTGACCTAGTTATTGACCGCGGATGACCCAATATCGAACTTGACCTAGATTTTATAGAGATGATCATTCTGACCAAGTTGCATTGAGATTAGGCTAAAATTGTGACCTCTAATGTGTTCACAAGGTATTTCTACTAATTGACCTACTGACCTCGTTTTTGACCCCAGATGACCCAATATCGAACTTGACCTAGATTTCATAGAGATGATCAGTCTGACCAAGTTTCATAAAGATTAGGTCAAAATTGTGACCTCTGTTGTGTTCACAAGGTTTTTCTAATAATTGACCTAGTGACCTAGTTATTGACTGCGGATGACCCAATATCGAACTTGACCTAGATTTTATAGAGATGATCATTCTGACCAAGTTGCATTGAGATTAGGCTAAAATTGTGACCTCTATTGTGTTCACAAGGTTTTTGTACTAATTGACCTAGTGACCTAGTTGTTGACCGCGGATGACCCAATATCGAACTTGACCTAGATTTTATAGAGATGATCAGTCTGACCAAGTATTCCAAGTTTCATAAAGATTAGGTCAAAATTGTGACCTCTATTGTGTTCACAAGCAATTGTGAACGGACGGACGGACGGACGGACGGGACGGGTGAGCTAAAAAGTTGTTTCAGTTTTGAAACACAATATATTTCACAATTGTGAACACCAAAAATGAAAATTACACTTGTGAAATATAACTTTGATGCTTATTTGTTGATTTTTTTACAAAAGTGAACTGAAAAAACAAACAATTATCCTTTATTTCTACATCATGATACATGTAATTCATCAAACCAAATATTACAGTGACTAGTGCAGATAATTGCATATAAAAATATAAAAAAGAAATTTCAACTACATTATACCTTGGTCAAATAAACGATACATTATTATTATTTAGTTGACATATGATTAAAAATGCCTATTTTAAGAATATGTTCATTTATTTAAGTACATGCCATTTTCACATTACACACCCAAAATAAAAAGGATTAGATGATGTCATTTTATTTGACTACTCTTTCTATATATTCACATATGTTTCATGATCAATACTTAAAGTTATACATCTGTGTTGTAAAATATGGTGTTTGTTACACAAAAATCTCAAAAGCTGAATTTTGAAATATGCGGCCTAGACACTTCACATAAAGACTGATTCCTTACTTTAACAAAACTATGACACAAACCACAACACTGGTGATAATTATTCAGCGTTGCTGTAGCTGTCGATCCTGTGCTGATAGTTTAGTCTTAATGAAACCTTTTACCACTGTCAAAGACCTTCTATGTAAACATTTGTTTTGCTTGATAACAGTCTCTTAATCCAACTTGGAATGGCGTTTCTGTAACCTGAAGCACTTCTGTATACCAGTTTCCACAGGGGGGTTTGGCTTCAAGGTGTTCTTTTTCACTTCCTTGGATGGTGCTTAACTCCTTTAAAAATATATAAAATATTTGTATAAATGCTACATAAAACATTATGAATTTCAAACTAATTTGGGACTTGATATCGTCCGCCGATAGCTGGTTAGAGAACAAAGAAGTGATAGCAGCATTGTTAGAGAACAGAAGAAACGGTGACCATAACGTTTTCAGCATCTGAAATCTGTCATAGATGTGCAATGCTTGAGAAAGATTATTAGTAGTTATTTTAAATCATATCTATCACGACAAAGTCATAATCAGAAAATCCCCACACAAGGATATATTTTTATTTTTGATAATTGAATGCAAGACCTTGATCTAAATATATGTATTAACTAATTGAAAAAAAGAAAAAAATACTTCATGAACAATGTCTCTTGGACCATACCAGGTGCCTGAGTCGGAGTGAAGTTGAATGTCTCTAAGTCAAAGAAAGGATATATGTTCAATTGTGCTCATTTTAATGTTTTATTTTTATACAAAAGCAATGAAATTATTTCTGACATTCATATGATCATAACTGTCCTCATCTAACTGATAATTCCCATGAACCTCATTAGTGCTTCTTGGGTCAATGACCAATTTGACATAGGGCATTTATGATTGAATCAATGGTCCTGAAATGAACTTTCACATATTTATAATATATATATTTACATTTAAAGTACTATATTAAATTGTGAATGCTATAAAAATATAAATATGTGATAATGCAATGCTAAATTAAGGTTGTGTGTGGAAAGATGCCCACATCTTATCTGCAATAAATGGTCAAGAAAGTTTCTAATGTCACCAAGCTATCCTATGTAAATATATACATATTACACCTATTAAAGAGTCCACAATCACAAACTTACCAATGTTGGAACTCGAGGCAATGTCCTCATAATAATGGGCTGGACCATTGTGAACATCAGAGATGCCTGAAATAAACAAACACATCAAATAATTCAGTAATAATGCAGTTGAGAAACATCTGATAAAAAAAAAACTCCCACTGAAGGCAATTGAAAACACACAGTGTAAACTGACAGGCAACTGAGGACAGTGTGTGAGAAAAGACAAGCTATTGAGATACAACATGTACTATGAAACATTAGGGCTATAGTAATGTTAAGACACATTAAGAGTCTGCAATCACAAACTTACCAATGTTGGAAATTGGGGCAATGTCCTCATAATAATGAGCTGGACCATTGTGAACATCAGAGTTGCCTGAAATAAACAAACACATCACATAATTCAGTAATAATGCAGTTGAGAAACATCTCCCTTTTAGATACAGCATTCCCAGGAAACACAGTGTATAACGACAGGCAAATGAGGGCAGGGTCTTAGAAAACATGAAATATCATTACCAAAAATAAACAACATAGATAAAATTATATTCTATTATTTATCTAAAAAACCATACTTAGACTCACTTTCAGCAGACATTTTATTGATTTTAAAAGTAATGTTATTAATTTGGTTACTGTTTTTTATTGTTCATTTAAAGCTGCACTCTCACAGATTGAACGTTTTGACAACATTTTTATTTTTTGTCTTGGAACCAACCAATTGTTGCGAAAATCCATGGAAACCATTTATATAAGACTGCTGACAAAAAAAAGATCGCAGATTTTTACATTTAAGAAAAAAAAAATGATGTTTTGTGCATTTTTCTTAAACAGTTAGTAATGGTTTAGGCCATAAAACATTAATTTCGAACGTAAATATGAAAATCCACCATCTGATTTTTTGTCAGCAATCTTAAATCACTAGTTTGCAGACAGTTATGCACAAATTTGGCCTTTCCAAGACAAAAAATAAAAAAAGCTGTAAAAATGGTATATCTGTGAGAGTGCAGCTTTAACAAACCCGCCGCTCAAAAAAGCAACTTCAGAAAAAAAATGAAATTGGAAATCCCAAACTTTTTTAATCCCTCCGCCGCGAATATAACCCGTCGATTAAAATCATATGTCATGGAAACAAGGGAAAGTTACAGAGCCGGACGGACGGACGATTTTAATATGCCCACCTTCGGGGGCATAAAAAGACAACTCCTTCCACATTCAGCTTTTCATCGTTTCTATAGCCAGTCTATAAGTCATCCAATTGTAAGCCCTGATTTTTGTATCCAGATGTTTGATTGGACAACAATGCTCGAAGAAACTGGCGGACTGGTTTCAGTTAAGCTATTTCTCGGACAGCATAACAGTAAATTCATTTGTTAAAATAAATGAAAGTGATACATTCTCCGATATTTTTAACACAAACATTCCCTCTTATACAATCGTAAGGCTGTACGTGGATATCGAACGGCTGAAAATGCAAGTAAACATGAAGAGAAGATCGCCATACCAAATGACATCCATGTTGAAACAATTTGGGGAAAAATTCATTGTCATAGAGGTTCTGTCAAAAATTGAGAAAGAAATCATGCCACCGACAATGACTGTCCAAGCATTTGATATAATGATGTCCACGACAAAGAAATTCCCAAGGCTAATAGTCAACTGGTTTTACCTGACCTCAGGGAAATAGTATTGATTATTAATCAACACAACATTCAGTTAGTTTTAATAGTCGACACATGTAAAGATTAAATAATTAGAAAACCATCCAGAAAGTTACTGTCGTGTGAAATAGTTGTAGTGTTTAATAAAAGAACTTGTGTAAAGATTCAATGCTGTGAACACCATCCACAGAGGCAGTAACTGTTGTGTGCAATTGTTTCAGTTAGTTTTTAATAAAAAAATGTTTTTGAAGATTCAGTGATGAGAACAGTATCCAGTCAGTATAAACTATCATGTTATGATTCAAATGGAACTGACTTATGTTTAATATAAAAAATGTGTTATGATTGTGAACAGGGTTATGATTGTGAACAGTGTTATGATTGTGAACAGTGTTATGATTGTGAACAGTATCTAGTCAGTATTACCAGTCATGTTATAATTATAATGGAACTTATTTGATTAAAATAAAACTTTTGTTAAATTGTGAACAGTACCTAGTCAGTTTTAACTATCAAGTGATCAATTATAAAAAAAATAATAGTAGTGATCAATATAGAACTGCTGTAAAGATTTAATGATGTGAACACCATTTAGGCAGTATTTGTTTAGTGATTGGAAGAAAAATTGTTTAATATAGCACTGTTGGTAAAATTCAAGCCTATTTGGTGTGTTAAGTATTAAATTCTTAATAATAAGCTTATTAAAAAATGCATCCTACCAAAATATATAACAAGATTTCGACATTTAAAAATGAAAGGCCTTTGTCCAAATATGTCACAACTGTGAATCTGTTCACCTTATATATTAAAGTGTGTAAGCCAAGTTGATTAGAACTTGGAATTGTGTGTGCATAAAGTGGTTTAAAAACAACTGTTTTAACTTTTGTCCTGTCCCTAAAATCAGTCCATCATGTTATTCCTACATAAAAATATACACAAACATTCACAGCATTAAAATAGATGATAATTCAATTTTAACCGGTTAAAGGATTAAGGGTGCTTGTATAACAAATATTTGCTCAAATATCCTCTTTGGAGACCACTAATGGTCACTTAATGACATATTTGTTGTTGCGGGATTGGTTGATTGACACGATCACTAGATTTTATCAATGTATTGTTAAAAGGTCAAACTATCCATCACATTTGGATAAGTCCTGGTGGCGTAGTGGTGAAAGCATTGGGTTTCTATTTTTTTCCTCACTTAACAGGCATGGGTTCGCACCTAACTTTATAAAAGTAAAATACTTTTTTTATACAATAATTATACACTATATATATTTTTCTGCAATTTGGATATCATAGAGTAAAATTATAATAAATAAGTGTTTGCATATATATGCATTACCAGAAAAACAATTTTTGGTCCAAAAACACGAGCGAGTCCCTTAAAAATGCAAGAAAATATAAACATATTTAACATCTAACATTAACCACATACAAATTTCACAGTCCATTGTAACCACATCCCCCTAGGTTCGGGGAAATAGAGGGGATTTTGACTTTCGGTCAAGCCAATCCTGGGTAAAATCACCAGCCTGCTGGGACAAACTGCTGGTAAAATCCCTGCAAAAATGGCCCCGGACACCAGGATAACTAAGTAAGGCCCATTCTCCGCTATTTTCCCCCAAAACAAAACCACTGCATTCACTCGACACTGCGGATCCACCTGAAAGGTAAAAACACGGCCCATTTCCCCCGCTTTCCCTTGTATACCCCCGGACCTGGGGGGAACTTTGGCCCTGAGGGGAGGGGGGGGGGGGGGTTCAATTGACTGGTCTGGTGCTGCATAAATCATGCTTAGTTTTTATATAGATCTGCAAACGTTTTCACTGCTACTGTTATAAATTGTCCCCAAAGACAAATGACTTCAGAAGGAATAGCTTTTACAGGTGTAAGCGACACATGCCAGTATTTGCTAATTTCAGGTCCTTAACTCTGGTCATACTTTGTACAGATGGAAAACATTTTCACCTGAACAACATTTTTCTAAGGCTTCATGACACTAGGTGAAATACTTTCGTAATAATGAGCACCAGAGGTTTGCGAGTACAAAACTCATATGATGGACACACAGACGATCAGACTTAATCCAAGCACTTAATTTAATTTATTTATTTTTTTTACTTTTTTTGGGGGGGGGGGGCTAGAATACCTCAGAATTGGTCTGTTTCCTTGGTTCATATCAAGATGTTTCATATAAAGATGTTTTTACTGAAAGAGATTACAAGTTGACATGAAAAACCATGAGGAAATTGAGCTTACTGTATAATTAATAAAATACCTGCACAAATTGCCATGTCCATACTTAGGTTGTGGGGCAATCAGTCTTTTGGGATATATGGAACATCTGTTCTGTCTGCTGCATCTTCTTTGGGCTGCCATTACGCTTCATCACCTGGCAAATAACAACAGCAAACTTTATTTCTGTTTCTAAAGTATGGAAATGTAATGAGATCTTCAAACCTGAGGGCCGGTTCTGTTTGTCGAGTTTTAGTAGGACCAAGAATTCTGCAACACATTTTTGCGATGTGAATTATGTCATTAATCTTTCGCAATGTGGTGATTTGTAACTGATGCTCCAGAGTCATTTCCCACATAGAAATAAAAGCTTGATGAGGAAAGGCTTTTAAAAGATTGTAGAGTGATTCTTAGTTTATTTTAAAACAATAAATTAAAATTGTTTTTTGCGAAAGGGTCACCAATTTTTTGGAGTAGGTGATCCTGTGGGTCAACTGATAAAAATATTTGTGTAGCGCCCTGCATTTATTCATCGGAATCAGAAAATAAACACCATTTTGGTAGGATGTAAATTAGGTGAGCCAATATAGAAAAATATGGCAAGATTTGAAAAATTTATTGATTATAAAATCAAAAATAAGCATGTTGATGAATTTAATAGAAAAAAAGCATTATCATTTTGAATTTGTAATACAGAAAATGAATGGATATAAAGAGATATGTCCTGAGTGAAGTGAATAAGTGATACAGAAAACCTAAGGTCCTAATTACCATTAAATACTGGAGATTCCCTTTTAAAACTGTCTGTGCATCCTTGGGACTCCTCAAGATTCACTTAATTATTGTGAAGGGCCCTCAGTTGTATGATTCCTGGATTTTTTAGTGATGTTTTGTTTAATCATCATTAAAAAGCATGGACAGCATATTATGCACCAGTCAACTGCACCCCCCCCCCACCCTGTCCTGGGAATAGAGGGGACTTTGACTTTCAGTCCAGCAAATCCTGGGTAGAATCTGGGCCCTGAGAGAACAATTGCTAATGCCCGTGCTCCCACACCCAAGGTATATATGAGGTAAGGCCCATCTCCCCAATATACCCCCAGACTAGTCTAAAATAATAGACGTGTTATAAGGGTTTCTTCTAATCCCTAACGTCCAAACGGGTTTGTGCAAAAACAGGGGGGTTTTGAAAATTTTGAAATTGTATTTAGAGAAGTATTTCATGTTTGAAATAGATAATAAAGGTTTATGTTCATTTTTTACCATGTACCAAAACAAGCATTACATGCATTTAAACCCAGGATGTACCTTTCCAATAAAATGAAACATGACTGACACAGACAACAATAATGCAAATCCTAACAACTCGACCATCTCCGGCACGCTTCGAGATATACCTCATAAATACAATCGTAACAACTCGGCATCCCCGAGGTGTTCCAATTGTTGTAAAACTGTGAACCCCAGCCTTGCAGGTGCCCTTCATGTATATATAGATTGTTATGTTTTGACGGTATGAAATGAAAAAAACCCACAGCAAACTCATAATTATTCGTTGGATATTTATTTTTTTTGTGTACGGAACTAATATGAAATAACATTATTTGGTAATATTTATTGTTTATATGATATTTTATTGACGCAATATGCTTTAACCCGGAAACATGATCGGAATAACTACCAACTTTTGGTACAAAACAATTTGTACGTGAAGGATTTGCCATATCAAATCGTAAAAAAATCTGTCAACATACAATTATTTGGTCTATCCCCCAGACCTGGTAGAGCGTGGTTACAATTAATTGGTGAATTAGAACGGCTATTTTAATGTCATAGAAAAATTGTTGTTGTTTTTTGTTAACCTGGTCAAAATGCTAATTTGGCGAACCATATACTATAGTCTCATAAAGAATCCAATTACATTTTAACCTCAAGCACCTGTGATTTTAACAAACAATTATTGTACTCAACTGGTCATACATTACTGTACAGTACTGTTACTATACATCATTAACATCTGAATCTTAAAAGCAGAATGTAAAGTTTACATCTTTAAAATGTTGAAGACATTACAGAAATCGCAGTCCTAAAATTTCCTAGTTAATTTTTACAACAATGGTCGCGAAAATACATGACATATGTTATTTATCACGAATAATTAAAAATCCATTGCTTACATAATCATTATTGTACTGTTTTCGTATTAACTGCAACATAATCACACATGATTTGAATGAATAGATACAACTTATAACACAGGATATACGTAAATCAACATTGCTTACGGTTCTGTCTGGTGTTGACCGTCAAATGAGGTATCGAGTGCGAAACACAAAATATGGCGAATTTCGTTATCGACACACTCGACCGACACACTCGACCTTGACACCTCCGACTAAGGCCCAATATTTGTTTATTATTTATTTTTATGTTTTAGCCCAAAACGAGTATTTTAAGAGTAATTTATTTTTTTGTCAAATGAGGACGTTCTCACTTGACCGAAATGTCCTCAGTCGCTGCTGTTATTTCTAATAAATGTCTTCAGTTGACGCAATGACGGTCTGTACACACACACACACACACACACACACACACTGGAACATGAAGCGCGCGGCGTAATCGATTACCCTTACCACATATGACGTGCATCGCTTAATCGGTTAACCCAACTAAAAGAGTTAGTAAATGTTTTGTTGACTTGTTAGGAAGCTTCAACTTGTTCCTGCGTGTTATACATTTTCGCGACACAAGTACTATTACTGTTGTACACCATGCCTCGATCAAACAAAACAGATGGTAAACTTGATGCGGTGTCCTTAAGTTTAACGAACGACGATATAGAGAGTATCGCTAATGCTGTAGCCCGTCGTCAAAATGAAAAGTTTGATATTCTTGAAGATAAAATTGATAAACTTGATGATATGCTCAGGAACTGTGTTCAGAAGCCAGAGTTTGAGAAAACTAAATGTAATGTCAGAGTTGCAAGATATCAGCATGATAATTTGGAACAATATACTAGGCGGGAAAACATTCGTATACATGGTGTGCAGGAGTCTAGTGATGTCCCTCTCGTATCCACAGTTCTTTCCATTCTAAATGACATGATTAAATTCAAGTCACAGGATGACGAAGCTAACGTTAGTGAGGATGGCACTCCATCGCCTTTCCTGATTGAGAGTGATATAAGTACATGTCACAAAGTTGGAGGTAAAACTAATGGTGCTGGCAAACCCAGGCAGATTATTGTTAGATTTGTGTCCAGGCAGAGTGTTCACATAGTCTTCAGAAATAAGAAGAATCTTGCCTTAATGGAAAAGTATAAAAACATATTCATCACTGATGATCTCACTCAACTCCGTATGAAACTTAAGTCTGTTCTGAAAGAAACAGTTGGTGTGTCTAGGATCCATTCCAGAGACGGCAACTTACACTGTCAAAAGGATGGAAAGCAGTATACGGTTGCCACACCAGATGATCTGCATGTGTTGGGCATAGAAGTGGACCTGAAAACACTTGGACTGGAAGCACTAGAATAGGAAAAGGAGGATGATGACATTTGTGACAGTGATTCTGACCAGCATTTAAATATCAGTGACCTTTTCAATGATCAACAACATTCTGATCATTCTTATTGTTCACTTAATGTAAATAAGTTAAAAATAGTTAGTCTGAATGTATGTGGTCTATCTTCTAAACTAAAATATCCAGACTTTGATGATTTTATTAAGAAATTTGACATTATTTGCTTGAATGAAACAAAATTAGATGAGTTTGATAATATTGATGTACAAGGTTACAAATTCTTTGGAATTAATAGAAAACAGTTTGTTAAAAATCTGGTGGTGTTGGGGTATTGGTATGCAATAGTCTTTGGAGTAAAATTAGTTTTTTTGAAAATTCAAATGAAAACTGTATTTGGTTTCAAATTGATGAATCTATTCTTGATACTAAATGTGTGTTTGGAGCAATTTACATACCTCCCGAGGGTTCTCCTTATTCAAGTATCGAAATATTTGATCAGATTGAATCTGATATTGTTGATTTTCGTTCCGAAGGTCTTTTAGTTTATATGATAGGAGATTTCAATGCTCGTTCTGGTTTATTGTCTGATTTTATTTCTGTTGATCAACATATTTCGGATGCAAGGGAAAAGCCTTTTATGCATAGTGTGAATAAATGTGTTTAACTATTTGTAGTATTCTAAGCCCATGTGTATGTTGAGATTTGAATGTGGTGCACTGCCTAATAAAATATTAAGGTTGAAAATATCGTTACAATCCTTTCGTTGTAATTTTGTTTCCGTAAGACTTATAATGACTTAGAACTCAAAACAAATACAGATATCGTGGCCGTATTGTGTTTTCAATTTTATTTTTAATGGCCAAAAGAAGTATACGGTCTAAATATAGCTTAGCGTAGCTGGACTTTTCACAGTTGATCTGGGCCTGTGCATACTTTTCATGAATTCATTTTATCATCAACTGCAACAAAAACGTTGTACAGATGTTTTTATTGTATTCAGAATAAGAAAAGTAAGTAAACTTTTATTCAAGTAATTATGAAATATTCTAAATTGTAAATACATTTTTTTAATCAACTACGAATAATTATTTTATTCTAAATCTTACTAAACTGCCTGAAGTCGCCGTTTGGACATTCATATTTCTTTAATTTATATACATGTTGGTATCTTTTATTTTAGTGTTATCCTAGTAAATGTACATCACATTCTCAATGCAATGTGATTTAATAAATCAACCACAATTCACTTTAACAAGACTCCATTCCTATCAAAATGAAAGTCCTTAATTTCTTCAGATTCAAGACATTTGACCAAGAAATACCATCATATGCAAGACTTATAGTCAAAATGGCAATCTTACTTGCTATATATACAAGACTTTTAGCAAGGACAAACATCGTTCTTTGCTATATATTATAAACTGTAACTTCCTTTATATTCCAGACTT
Source organism: Mya arenaria (assembly GCF_026914265.1). Taxonomy (NCBI): domain Eukaryota; kingdom Metazoa; phylum Mollusca; class Bivalvia; order Myida; family Myidae; genus Mya; species Mya arenaria. The sequence continues at coordinate 34,642,629 of NC_069137.1, read as the reverse complement.
TTGGCCAGGAAAGACCATCTTACTCCCTTTATGTTCCAACTTTTTTTCCAGAAAGACAATCTAATTCCTTTATATTCCAATGTTTTAGACCATTTGTATTTAGTACACTGAATAACAGTGGAGTATGTTAAATACAGTAAGAGCGAGTAAAGAGAATTACAGTGAAATTTGTCAACTACAGTAAGAGCGAATTAAGTGAATTACAGTGACATTTATGAACTACTGTTAGAGCGAGTGAAATTAATAATAGTGACATGTGTTAACTGCAGTTAGAGCGAGAAAAGTGAATTACATTGGGATTGATTTGTTAACTACAGTAAGACTGAGTAATAACAGGGACAATTGTAAGCTACAGTAAGAGCGAACGATTTACAGTGGCATCTGTTCACTATGGTAAGAGCGAGTGATTTCAATTATAGTATACGGTTGTTACATGGGCATTTGTGTAACAGTCAAAACTGTTGTTCCGACGAAGAGGGGATGACTTTTGAATGTCACCGAGGGACAATATAAATATATATTTATAATGTAAACTACAGTTAGAGCGATTAAAGCAATGTGAACTATAGAGCCATTTGCAAACTACAGTAAGGGCGAGTAATGTAAATTACAGCGATATTTGTTAACTACAATAAGAGCGCGTAATGTGAATACAGTTACATTTCTTTACTACAGTAAGAGCGAATAGTCTGAATCACAGTGACATTTGTTAACTACAGTAAAAGCGATATTGTGAATTACAATGACATTTTCTAACTAGAGTAAGAGCGAATTGTGTGAATTACAGTGACATTTGTTAACTAGTAAGAACAAGTAGTGTAAATTATAGTGGAATTTGTTCATTACAGTTAGAGCTAGTAATGTTAATATAAGTGACATTTTTTAACTACAGTAAAAGCGAGTAGTGTGAATAACAGTGACATTTGTTAACTGCAGTAAGAGCTAGTAGTGTGAGTTACAGTAACGTATGTTAACTACAGTAAGAGCTAGAAGTTTGAATTACAGTAATATTTTTAACTACAGTAAAGGCTAGTATTGTGCATAACAGTGACATTTGTTAACTTCAGTAAGAGCTAGTAGTGTGAATAAAAGTGACATTTGTTAACTACAGTAAGAGCGATTAGTGTGAATAACAGTCACATTTGTTTAATACAGTATCAAATACAGTGATATTGTTTAACTACAGTAAGAGTGAGTAGTGTCAAATATTTCTGCTACCCTGATTATTTTACAGTATAAATTTATTGAAGATGTTCGTGCATCATTATAAAAACATATGACATTCAAACGTCTAATTTAAAGTCTTAATAAAATTCGAAATGGGCATAAAATACACTCAAGAATTTACATCCAGTACAAAATGCATTCGCATCTTATTTCGCTTATATGATTAATTGAGACTTGTCATATTTGCATATTTCAAAAACATAATTGTTAGTCTTATTTAAAAACAAGAATATGAATAGTAAAGTTTGTGAAATTTTAAATACTTTTATCCATATAATCAAGATATTTAATGCATACATCGATTTCCTTGAATCAGATAAAAAGGACATTCGCTTTCGAAAACATAATATAGTTGAAATATGCAATAATCAATTAAAAATGTTTTATTGGTGTGTTATGTTAACTGTAGTGTATGAAATACCATACATATTTAGGAATATGTACATTATTTTATAAGTGAAATAAACTGTAACAAACGCCAGCTCTTAAACATATCATTTTACTAAGTTGCAACTTTTTAAACAGAGACAATATCGTGGATGACATCGCAATATATAACATCAATGTACTACGTACTTATTGTAATAAAATTCAAAACAAAAAGTGGACATATGCGGCCGCAAAAAACGGAACTGCAAGGGTTCGCTTTAAGGCGCCAAGCAGTCCGTTAAAAATACAACCAGCCGAGATAAGGGCAGATAATTTGTATTTTACCCCCCTTTGCTAAATATTTAAAGTTAAACTTAACGCAATGTTTGTACGCAATACACACCCTGCTGACACGCAATTAAAACGCAAAGCAAACTGTTTCCACAGCGTTTAAAGGTTAAACGCAAAAATTGCTAGACTCAACACGCAAGAACCTGCAGGGTTACGCAACATAGGTGTTACCATAACACAAGAGCAACAACCTAAGGACTTGTATATTATATTGCGTTAAATTATCGTCTTAACATGTTTTTGCCCGTTTGTCTGTAACCACCAATTCACCGATGGGTATGGGGCTTAGCCCCGCCATCAAGTTTCAAGTTGGGAACAAACATAAAAAATATTGGATTTAACCAAAAAGATTATTGACTGATATAGTGATCATGTAGATTAAATGTTGCCCTACTCTCAGCTGGCTGAATTTTTCTTTGCGACTTGTAATAAAAAGAAGACATGTGAATGAGTATAACAACTTATGTTAAAAGACTGGCACTATATAAAATATAAATGAATCTCCCAGTCTTATCCTTGGCGCATATTGTAGTAATAGGTCCCGTTGTCTGTGTGTCACTCGAGGGGACGACGATCAAACACAGTGACGCCGTTTGTGCTCCTGGCAAGTTTTTTCATCTCCACGAACAATTCTCTCAATCATTATTACAACACCGAGCGCACTGAAAATACACAAGCAGAAAAAGGACAGCAAGAACACCGTTTAATGCCTTGATGCTGTAACTTTAAAACTTTACTGTTTACTCTACAAGTGAAAAACAATGGGGAGTGGGAGGGCGGGTGTAAATTTTTGTATGCTATCCTACAGACGACGAAAACGGAAAGGAAGAGCTATGACAGACTGGTTAATAATTTCATCCTTAAATCTTGATATCTGATTACATTCGATCCCAGAATCGAAAGCAGTCGATAAAAATTAATTGCACTTCCGGCTGTCAGAAAGTGTAAACAAACGACCACAATGCGTCAAAATTACAAAGTTGTGTATTACTGCGACTACATAAACAATTCTTACAGAACTTAAATAGAGCGGTTTATTTCCTAAAAATAAATGTCGTTATGCCTATAAAGTCATAACGAATATTATGTTTGTAGTTGTCGCCATGTTCTGTGTTGTATGATACAAGACCACATTGGTCGATGATATTATGGTAGATAGATGTTTTGTTCTGTTCTACATTTTGAAATAAGAATAATACGGAAACCAAAAAGTTTTGTTATTATATCTCATCCCAAACAACAATGACATTATCTGACGCATGACGTGTATAATCCAATCACCAAAGTTAATTTGCAAAACCCAGAAAATGGCGGACATTTCAAGTGTCTTGCTTATTACAGGAAACGAAAATGTATGTTTACAATCAAACATGTTTGTCGTCATTACTAAAGCACATGTACAATACCGCATGGAATAAAACCACTGAGAATGTTTTTGCGATGCATAATGGGGTATTAAATAGTCCTTCATTGTGTAATGATATTTCTTAACAAAGGTTCAATTATTTGCCGTGTGACTTACATGAACGTGTCAGAAGAAGCAGATATTTGTTAAGGTATCTTTTCTGCAATTTTAAGAATTGATGCCTATTTTGACTATTTTGATTTCGACCATGTTTGATTAGCCTGAGACTCGTTTAAAAACGATGTGCCTGTATAGTGAAACAGCACCAATCGAGTTTTGTAACTTAACGACAAATTACATAGAATTTCTGTTCGGTTTTGTAAAAGTAGCGAAAAACTTGTTCAAATCAGTTGCATCGTTCATATTTCATTGTATTAATAAAATTGCGCTATATGACCTTAGGTGTATATAGCAATGGCGGGTCATGCTAGCCCACTATCAATTACCATGTACTTTGCACGATGTTAATACATGATAAAGACAACCATAATTTTGAACATCCGATCAAGTAACAAACGAACAACGTGTATGTATCAATTTTATTTCGAGGCACTTCTCAAATTCTTTTAAAAAAATCCTTTTTTCCTTGATCAGAGGACTTTGGAAATTTTGTTCCATTCTTAGTAAATCCTACATGCACAGTCCAAATAACACCCTCGAATTCAAAGAATGATATGACATCGCTTGTGTCTGAGTCGTCGAGTCTGTGTTAAACCACAAGTAGTGTCGTCGATGGTGTGTCTGAAACAATATAAATAGCATAAGGAAATACAATTAACATGCTGTCGTGAAAGGTAAGTTTTGTTTTGTGTCGGCAAAATATATTACATGCAAGCATAAGCTCTGTAGGGATTTTAAACCAATTATTAAAGTTTAAACATATAGTACCATTCTAATAACAAATATATATGTAAGACACAGGAAGTAACAAAACATACTTTTATATACTTAATTAAGTTATGTTACCATACGTAATCTTACAGGATTTGTACAAGTTCCATAATAAACTAATTTAATTTGAAGAATTATTACGAACAAGAATATATAATTTAAATATATATACGAATGAGACCATTTTGATTACCATGTCTGGACATAACATTTAATTGGTTAAGCAAGAACTAGAACGTTTACTGGTAGATAAGTACATATATGTACATGATATCCCATGCAAATTACCTCTAGCGTATGTCTCTGACTCATTCTTCGTTGCTGCACTTAAAAGTGTGACATATTGATAACGGGATCTTAATATCTATAAAACGTCTTTTGTCGATTATAAATATTTGAACTCTGCTCTGAACAAATTAATCGATTAATTTATTAACAGTGAGAATTGTTTAATTTATTTCGAATTCTAACAAAAAATCAAATTCCTTATTTTCTGTTACAAATTGTCTTTGAAGAAATTAATATCAAACAAATATCAATGTATCAATGTAAGAAATCCAATAAAAATAACAACGTTTTCAAAAAGCTTTCCTTTTTCATTGGTACAACAATACTAAATGCAGTTTCTACCTACTCAAAATGTTCCCAAAAAAGGTATATACTTTTTGATTTGAGTTTTTCTGTCTATATTGCTTAATAGTAAAACATTACAATCATGGATAATTATTGACGAATTCAACGGTAATGCAATATCTGAAGTAGAATTATCAGAATTAGTAACGCCCATTGTAATGACATAGCGCACATTATTTTGATAGCTGGATCCATCCATCTGTCTATCAATATTTTGACTATGTCAATCAGCATGTTTTATCATTAAATAAACGCTCATTCGCCAGTGTCCTCGAGATCGTTTCAATTAGAATAAAGATAGTAAATGAAATACTTAAACACTGATGGGATATGGCAAATACAAATTCACAGTCAACAATTAAAATTTGGCTTATGTGAATGACATTTAACATTTAGCAATTGGAATTTCACGAATAGCATACGAATACTGTATAATAAGGTTAAATGAAAAGTTTTAAGTAGAAAGAGGCAAATGGCGAATTGTGCGTTTGTATGTAAGTGGCAATTCAATAAACATATACCAACTGACAATGTCATCCATATTTCCACAGCATAGTTATGGTGTTTGATTTAAAGTGATTTTGTTTTTCTTAGTAAACAATTGGAGGTTTTGCAGAACCAAAATCGAATCATAATTACGCCTTTTTTGTAATTGGCCCGTTTTTATGACACAAGGTTACTTTATATCAGTAGGGTTATTGAAACTTTGTTAGTAGCCCTTTATAAGAGTCCACCGAGTTGTTTTTACTATTATCCTACAATCAGGGTACTTACGTACCCTACCAACTGATAAACTTGCAAACGAACATTTAGTGGACATACTTTTAGATCAAATTAATTAAGCTTGGTTCCGTTCAATAAAACAAAAGGGGAACTTCGGATACATTTTAAAATACGCGTTGAAATATATGATTAAATATACTGTAAATGAAAAATATCCCTGTCGTGATAATGAATTAGGACACAATCTTGTTGCCAATGACTTTCAAAAAGTTAATCTTCAAATAAAGTTTATCAGGGCTAAGATCATCATATGTTCACCGTAAGATGCAGAAGAAAAAACTGACATATACGAAAATTTATTTCTGTTTTATTTAGGCCATAACTTCCTGTAAGGGATCTTAGATTAGACTTATCTTATAAGGAGAAGATTTGTAACAGCAACTCTTAGGTGGCTTGATGTAATATTTTGTAAGAACAGTTTAACATCACGTAAACTTTAAGCCATGTACATATAAATTCCTTTAGACCATTGCCTTGAAAATACTCCAAGGTATTCAAACTAATTTACAACATCGACAGTTCCGTTGTTGCATGAAATTTCTAAGACCCGTGAAATGTGTCATACTTACCATACTGTGCATTTGCAGACGGGGATCATTGGTCATCGAGTAATGGCCGTGAAATATGCAACATTTGTCACTGCATGCGATAAATATTCGACGATAAGAGGAATTTAGGGGAGATTTTCATTTGATTGAATTTACTTACACCCATTATACACATCAGGTGCTTTCAGTTTATTATTTCTCTTCGATTTGGTCAAATTGCAAAACATGAATGTTCTCAAATGTGACATGTCAATCGTTTCTAGTAACCTAGAATGCTCAGGTGTCCGTGCGTTGTTTAGACCCCCTATTACCCCCCTTCTTCCCCCAAACTATAACTCTCCAAATTGTGTTTAAAAAATATCCGAAACATATCCAGATGTTGTTTAAACATCATATTGTGTCTTAAAACTGCACTCTCGCAGATTGACCGGTTAACAACTTTCTTAATTTTTGTCTAAGAATCAGTATTGTTTTACGTAAATGTCTAAAAACTAATTACATGTAAGATATGTATTATCTTAGTTCTTATTTGTGCTTATAAATTGATGTTTTACGGCTTAAAGCGATCAAATGCGTAAAGAAATTAGTGTTTAATGGCAGATAAATAATAAACATTAATATGATAACCTGCAATCTGATCTTTTTGTCAGCGGTCTTCAACTACTGGTGTCCAAACATTCAGGGCTTCCATTAAAGGACGTTTTAAAGTATATTACTCAGGACTTAGAAATGATTTCCAAAATTGATTTCTTGGAAGTACATTCCCGTCAAAATCAAGTTGGAAGAATATAGTGAGCGAAAATGTGAGCCATGTTCGAGAAACGGCGACAATACAATAGCTTATATTTTGTTCCTGGCCAACATATGCAATAATTTTGGACAGTTCTGTGAACAAATGATGAATATTATTAGTTTAACAACTGAACTGGAATATTTATGACAATGCAATCATTTGACTTACTAATAGACAATTGAATGCATCGAAATTGTTTCTGTTGTGCTCATGATGCGAGATGGTATTTAATGTGGAGATATGTTCTCACAAACACTGACACTCATTGGATCATGCTTTATAAACCTAGATACACGGGCCTATTAGAACTGATATAGCGTTGCGATTTGTATATATATTATTATTATCTGTAAATCGGTAGAAAATATATCAAATTTATCTAGATATTTCGGATTTGTTCTACGAAATGTATGCCATGTTAAATTTTCGTCAAAAATGTTGATATAATCTTGGTCTCTTAATCGTGTTTTATAATTAATAATATAGTAAAGTAACTGTTGGTAAAGCAATTGGAACTAGACACAGGCCTGGCTGTACCAATTTCATGTAATTCCATTATAAGTACTTAAAGTTTAATACTTCAGTGTAAGTGTGAATGTTGTTTATAGTTTTGTTTAAGTGTACTGTAATCATGTAAACGTGTATGTTAATAAACTTATAGTTTTGCTCTGTATCGCCGCATAGCGGCATGCCGCATAAACGTGTTTTTTTTTCGTTTATGAGGTGATTTTCAACGCATAAACGTTTATGCGGCGACGCTCAACGCATAAAGCAGAAATTGCTTATGTGGGGTGCAACTGTGCCTTTTTGCCACATAAAGAGGATTAACCTAACCATTTAATAATATTATAAAGCTAAAAAATATTTCAACAAAAATGATGGTGATGACGTTGATGATGATGATGATGATGATGATGATGATGGTGGTTGTGGTTGTGATTGTGGAGATGATGGTGGTGGTTGTGATTGTTGAGATGATGATGGTGGTTGTGATGATGATGATGATGCTGATGATGATGATGATGATGATGGTTGTGGGGATGATTATGGTGTGAGAGGTTGTGATTGTGGTGATGATGATAGTGGTTGTAATGATGTTGTTGATTATGGTGATGATTAAGATTAGGGCGTTGCATATAACTGTCAATTTAAAGAAAATATGGGAAAAGTTGGCATGCAAGTTGGGCCAAAATGGAAGTTGAAATTAAACCTTTAGAGTGTTCAAATGACTAGTGCATTAAAACACAATCAATGAAAGAAAGAAGTCCACGATGAACCTAGTTTGAAATGACGTTGAAAGTATTTAGTTAGCGGCCTGGCGGCCTAAAATGATATCCTATTTTCTTATAAAACAAAGAAATATTAACTGAGTATTAAGCACACACTATCACTCTGAGGCGATTATCAACATTTTTTTTTTTAAAGTCGAACAAGCAGTCAGCTTTTCAAAGCATGTGAACATACCTCTTCTTCTATTTTCTTTATGTATTTTCTGTGTTTACTAGTATGCCCAAATTATCACTCTTAAGCAATTAGTAAGCAAATCGAGCACTTCAGCGGCCTAGCGGCGTAAAGTTAGCGGCCTAGCAGCCTAAAATGGTATGTATACATGCGTTTTATTCCAAAACAATGATGAATCTATGGTTAAACAATCTTGCTAAATACAAAATAAAAACTAAAAATACTGATATTCGCTATAATGGATTTTTTAGGCAGCTTGGTCGAGTTTTGGGCGAAATGCAGACATTCGTTAAAGGATGGTAATTTATGATAGGAACCATAATTTTGTTATTTTTTTAGAAAAGGAAAGGCATGTATAAATGGTTTATATTAGAAACCAATTTTAGGCCGCTAGGCCGCTAGGCCGCTGAACTGCTTGATCGACTATTTTGAAGAAAAAAAGTTGCTTAAGAGTGATTATTTGTGCATAAAACAGTAAATATATCATTGTTTTCGAAGAACAGGCATGTTTAATGCTTTAAAATAGCTGACTACTTTATTGACATTTTTGAAAAAAAAATGTTGATAATAGCTTCAATGTGTTAATTTGTGCATAAAAACAGTTACTATGTCATTGTTTTAAGAGAGAATACATGTATACATGCTTTGAAATAGGATTCAATTTTAGGCTGCTAGGCCGCCAACTTCACGCCGCTAAGCCGCCAGGCCGCTAACTTCATGTTGTTAGGCCGCTAACTTCACGCTGCTAGGCCACCAGGCCGCTAACTTCATGTTGCAAGGCCGCTAACTTCACGCCGCTAGGCCGATAACTTCACGCCGCTAGGCACCTAGGACGCATGGCCGCTTTCACATACATTTTGAAAGTGCGCATTGTCAAGGGTACATGCCCGTCAGTCTGACAATAAGGCAAGAATACATGTAACGTCATAGGACGATTCAGTTTTCTGAATGTCCCTTATGACGGTGTTGTGCTTTGTCGTAACATTTAGTCCATCCTTTAGTCGGGTTAAACGTCATTTCAAACGTTTTCGCAGAAAGATCATTTGGTTTGATTAACATTTAAACCGATCTTTCTTTATCTATGTCAAAAATTACGTCTCTAAAAGTCTAGTTCAAAGCTTGGTTAAGTGGACATTAAAAACTAAGACCGATCTTGATGAAACTTTATCAACCACTATTGTATTATTATATGTTTTAATTGCCTTTTATGCGGCGAAAGTGTGACTTTGTGCCCCATGAAAAATCCTTTTTTATGCGTTGAAAATCACCGCATAAACGAAAAAAAACACGTTTATGCGGCGATGCCGCTATGCGGCGTTACATTGCTCCTCATAGAATTACGGAGGAAATAAAGGTAATAAAGATTATTTATATAGATTTTTAAATACTACGTATTTCAAAATCATGTAGCAAGACGGTTGTAAATATTTGAATCAGTTGCAGGCATACTGATATATGTAAATTACAGAAAAAAGATTCCGTGAAAGCAGAAGAGCGTTCATAGTACGTTGAGGTACTGAGTAATATGTAAAATACTACATTGGTATTAAAACCTTATCCAGTAATGACACATGGCAATAAAATAGCAACTATGGCTCTTACCTGGAACTTCATAGGGTCCAATTATACCATCATATCTTTTATGACTAACGCATTTACATATCTCAGATTTCCTTAACGAGATCGTTGGCAAAAATTGCAAAAAGCGTTGATGACAACGTGCAACCTTGTTTCACACTAGTGACACAGTCAAACCAGTTCGTTTGCGAATTGTTTAACCGGACACAAGATAGAGAACTTGCGTAAATGTTTTACTGAATTATAAAACTTGCGGTCTATATTATTGTTAGTTTGTACAAGAGCATGTCCCTATCAAAGTACTCAAAACAACGTCGCAAGTCGACGTACGCTGCAAATACATTTTTGTTGTTCCGTATAACACTATTAAGCGTGAAAACATGATCTTCACAAGATCTATTGGCCTGGAATCCATTTTGCTCGTCCGCAAGGATAATTTCGTTTTCGGGTTTTTCAATACATCGTACAATTTATTGTCTATTCAGCATGCTGAACCAATTTTACTCTTCTGTAATATAAAAGCAATCTCCTCTTAACGTATATTACTATTTAATGAGTCATTTGCGACATAAACAGGATCACTGATATTATTTTCCAAAAACCTTTGTGTATTTATGAGCGATTGTAATGGTCATCCCGAAATTGTCGAAATCCGGGCAATTATACAAGTCCTCGCTCCATCGCTCAAACACCCTATTTTTATCGCTGGTAAATGTACCATCTGATTCGTATAATTCTAAAGGAATGCGTGCGTCTTTTCGTGGCCAAAGCGCTTTGATTTTATTCCAAAATTCCTGTGCATTATTGGCCTCAAAAGTCTCTATTTCTATAGAAATGTCCCTTCTGTATGCTCGTTCTGTTCTGTCTGGCATCTTATCGAACGTATTCCGTGCTGTAATATACTCAGCCTAAAAACGAGCTCTCATAGTCCTATTTTCCTTGCACTTAAGGTATTTTTTTCATTATCTCTAAGTTTATTCCAGATGCCCATGGGTGAAGATAAAATGCCCGTATGGAACTCCTTTTTAATGGTCGCCAAATTGTAATTACCTCCCTCGATGAAGTGAGTCGTCCGTAGCATCAATGAAACCTTGTCTTGTGGTAATATTTAGAACGCTAATAAATTATTTCTCGCTTCATATGTCACCATAAAACAGTTTTCACGCACCTTTCAAGAAATAATGCTTCACTCTCCTAATAACTATTTAAAGACCGATTTGACTTTTTACATATTCTGAATCACTGCGCGCATATCCATGACAACCACGAATATCGCATATCCATACGCAATTATTTTCACTAAGCACAAAAGAGTTCCAGCAAAAAAATAAGTACAGTTTTACTTAATTTTGTTTCACTGAGGTGGTAGAAAAAGCCTCTACCTTGTAAGATAGGTTCATCCCGACCCTCGCGCAGAGTGTTTTGCGGAAACTCGGTAAACCTCGTTTCCGCAAAACACCCTACGCTCGGGTCGAAATGAATCCATTTGACACTCTTGGCCATGGAAGATACTTATAATCCAGTATAGAGATGTCTTCTTTTAAAGCAGTATGCAAAACCAAGATGATGGTTTTTCACCCTAACACTGAGAACAAAACCTTTTTTCATAATCATTTTTCAAACACAAATATTTATGTTTCAGAAATATTCTTAATGTATCTTTTTATTTCAAAATATGTGTATCAATAAAGCTTTGTTTTTTATATATCCGATTTATCATTTTCCATATTACATTATGCTACAAGTTGCTCTTAGGGTTTGATTAGGCGTGTGAAACTGGCTCATAAAACAACGATAAACCTTCGGCATTCAGATATTAAACGACACTGACGAAATTCTATTTGTATTCTCTGTTCACATTTACAACATAAGCGAAATTCACAACATTTTCAACATTTACTTCATTCATAAAATCCATAATACTGGCAACATTCCCAACATTTACGACAATCGAAGCAATTGCGCCATCCTAGAGATTCGCGGGATACTTTATATTTAGGACCATCACGGTCATCGCAACATTTTATTATTTAAGATAAATATTTACAACCAAAAAATGGGAATGTCGATAATGTCGGAATGTTCTGATTGTATGGTATTTCGCAAGTGTTTTGAATGGTGCAGATGTTGGGAATGTTGTGAATGGTTGAAATTTTGTGAGTGTTTTGCATGGTGTAAATGTCGCAAATGTATTAAATAGTGTAAATTTTGCGAGTGTTATGAACGGCGTGAATGTCGCGAGTGTTTGAATGGTGTAAACGTCGCGAGTGTTTGAATGGTGTAAACGTCGCGAGTGTTTGAATGGTGTAAACGTCGCGAGTGTTTGAATGGTGTAAACGTCGCGAGTGTTTGAATGGTGTAAACGTCGCGAGTGTTTGAATGGTATAAATGTCGCGAGTGTTTGAATGGTGTAAACGTCGCGAGTGTTTGAATGGTGTAAACGTCGCGAGTGTTTTGAATGGTGTAAATGTCGCAAGTGTTTTGAATGGTGTAAATATGCGAGTGTTTGAATGGTGTAAATGTCGCGAGTGTTTGAATGGTGCTAATGTCGCGAGTGTTTGAATGGTGTAAATGTCGCGAGTGTTTGAATGGTGCTAATGTGGCGAGTGTTTGAATGATGTAAATGTGGCGAGTGTTTTGCATGGTAAAGGTAGCGAGTGTTTTGCATGGTGTAAATGTCGAGAGTGTTTTGCATGGTGTAAATGTCGAGAGTGTTTTGCATGGTGTAAATGTGGCGAGTGTTTTGCATGGTGTAAATGTGGCGAGTGTTTTGAATGGTGTAAATGTGGCGAGTGTTTTGAATGGTGTAAATGTGGCGAGTGTTTTGAGTGGTGTAAATGTGGCGAGTGTTTTGTATGGTGTAAATGTGGCGAGTGTTTTGAGTGGTGTAAGTGTTAAGTGTGTGTTTTGATTTTTTTCAAATATAATTTATCGTGGATATTGCGAAGGTCGTAAATGTTGCTGAGAAACTGATTGTATCAAATGAAATGCTGTAATTCATTGTGAATATCCGAAATGGTGTGAGTAATGGAAGCGTTGCGAAGTGGACGGCTTGAATTTTGTGAAAGTTTTTTTTTATTTTAATTTAATTGATAGTTAGTTAAATCATCGTTGTCAAGCCAGAAGGAAATAAGAATGCACTATTGGATTGCAAGTAAAGTTTAAAAAGAAGACTTTAAACTTACGGTATAAGAAAATAAATATGAATTAAAGAGTTAAATACACGGCGTACCCTGTCCGTTGTGTAATAATTGGCCCTCGTGCTCATAATGTCTCTCGATTACGTCTCTGGCCAGAATGAGTCACTCGGGCAAATTCATCGGCCCGGCTACGCTCTGTATTAACCTCTAAATAACAGACATTCGTTTCCGTATTTTTACGTGGCCTGGACCATACTTATACAAAACCATGTGTGACTCACGTGCCAAAAAGCGCGGTTTTAATATTTTAAAAGACATTGATACGTGATTTAAAGTGATATATTTTAAAGGATTGAAGTGAATTTAAGACAAAAATAGCACTTCAAAATCATTTCACTTCACACTCGTCATGGTGTTGAAGTCAGTGAACAACTATGCACGTGCTATTTGATTAATGTATTAAACAACATTTGCATAGTCAATGTTTCAGGTTTGTGGGGAAAAGTAGCATTTATGGGTATGCTAGGCGAATCGAAACATCCGTCCCACGCGTGTCGTCGGAGCAGATATGTCGATCCGTCCTGCATACTTATAAACAAATTTAATATGCGTTAAATCTTCGCTGTATAGAACAATAAATGCTATGTGTATTCAAAGAGCAAGTCTGTGAATTAGTTAATTATATTATATACTTATATTTACAATGAATCCCTTCCAAAGCTGCTTTACAGCTAGTCTGTACTCTGCATTTCATCTTAACCAAAACTATCAAGGGAATATCCATTGTAACACTGTCTTTAGTATGGCGTCTGATGGACTTGATGTTGCGACAACATTTAAGTAATGAAGTTTCTGCTCGTTCATTTGACGCGGTATTAAGTAATTGAACTTTAATTTGAAAATAGATAAATTGAAGGTAACGTGGCAACTCGGCAATCAAACGAATTTTACTTTTTACATCGAGCAAGACATCATATATGTCCGTAATAATTTATTTAACAAAGCATTTCGCGTTCAACTTACATATCCGACTGCGAAGACGAAAATATAACTCACATTTTTGCTTTTGCAAAAGCAGCATGCGACGCAGGCCATTGGTATCACAAACACAATAAACACTAATGTAAAAGGGTATGCGATGTCGCAAAATGACTGCATCGTATAAATCCAGTGTTTACTTAATTTATTAACAACTAAACAGATATTCCGACGTAGTATTTTTACAAGGATGCATTTACAACTGCTGTTGATGCTGTTTTTGGTGCTGCTACTGTTGTTGGTGGTGCTGCTATTGTTTCTGTGCTGCTGCTGATGATTATGTTGTTAAGCAAGGAAAACGGTTATGAAGTGTTTCATCATCGGAAGTAGCAGCAGCAACAGTAGAATGTCGTCATAAGAATAATCGTTTATGCTATTGATATCATTTGCTCGTGATAGATCGAACGTTTTCTAGAGTAAAAATCAAAGCGCTGATAGCGCTGCATGAACAGGGTTTTATACGGGTTTTCACCATTATGATTCACGACCATGTGTGTATGCTGATTGTTTACCAAGTTATAAGTTTCCAACGCCAGCATTTTAAACACTTTTAATATTTTTATGTTATTGGCAATGCTTCATTTATAGTATACACTAATATTTCAGGATGTTATTGTTCGGACAAGAAAGTCGATGGTTGGAGAGAATTTTCTAAGTTATGGTGCTAAAAGGTTAATTTGAAAACGCTTAGCAGGTTTAATGTTACTAGATGTTCCTGTCATGATGTATATTATCATGCACATAAGATGGCATTGTACCAGTGGCTAAAATAGCCATGTCAATTGACAGCAAGTCGGACACCTTGAGATACTGGGATTGATTTTAGGGATGATTGGTCAAGCCACTGTTGCTATTTTTGTGAAATATAGTTTATGGTCAATTGCAATTAATAAAGTGATGCCTTTATCATTTATTGTAGTGGTAAACTGTTAGTTGCATGCAGTTTAAACCATAAGTGCATTAGTTGTAGAGCCAAAGTAGTTTATATAGATCGGCAATTACTGTATATGAACGCTATACGAATTTTTAAGGTGAACTAAACTTTTAAATAATTACAGATTGTAACTTTTGTTATTGTGTTTCTACATCTATTTTGCAATTATCGTCTATGCCTTTGTGTTGTATCGAACCGGGTTTACAGTTAATCAATATGCCGTTGGGTCAGCAAGGATATTATTATCGTGGATTGTCAGTTTGAGCATTTTTTGAAAGTACTTATCAAAAGTTTGAGATAAAAAAAAATATATCAAAACAGACAAGATAAAAAAATAAATTCACAACAAAACTTTGTTTGACCTTGTTAATTCAAATAAGTTTGTTGTGTTAACAAAACGTTCAATAGAAGATGCATCAATTAAGACACAAGTATCAAGTTGGATTCCATTACTCTTAAAGGTTCTTGTAACAAATGTTTTTTGTTTCTTTTTGAAAACGAAATAGAAGAAACAATGTTATATACAATATTGCTAATATGCAAAATGAAATATATCAATTTTATACAGAACACAGCTTATACCTTTAAAATACAAAAAAAAATCAGTGAAATGCAAAACAGATTATACACGAACACGGTACCAGTATCGAGGAATTTTAGTATTGAGAGAAATCGTAAGGATGATGAAATCTTTCAAAATGCCTTTTATCTACAGATTTGTCTGAAATAAAATATGTTCTGAAGTTTTAATGGCTTGAGTAAAACCAGTTACTGGAGACTTTTAATCATCCATCTAAATGTACACTTTAAAAGTATATAAAAAAATAAACAAAAAAAGTCTTGAAAAATCTTTAATTTCAAACGTGCTCGGTGTAAAGCATCGATACACGGGATACAACTTTCCTGGGTTGAACCAGTACTGAGTACATCACTTTTCCAAGCACTACCCTTTAAATGCCGAGCGCCAGGCAAGGGAGCTACTTGTACCAACTTTTAACGTCTTTCGGTATGACGCGGCCCGGGATCGAACCCACGACCTCCCGCTCCGTAGGCGGACGCCTTAACCACAAGGCCAAGGAGACGGTCAGCAAACTCGTCAGTACTTTAGTACGTGCCTGGTGTGCGTTTGTTATTCCCACGTGATCAAATAACGACTGTTGATTGGATGCGGGCTATCATGCGATGTTTTAATGGGGGAAACTGCGCAGTGAATGAGATCATTATGTCACGTGATCGAATGATCGAACGATTCGCTTTGAGTGGATAGTTATTCTTTGTTTCCGTTTCGATGTTCATTCATTTTTGGCGCAGGGATACTTCTTTAATATTATCTTTATCTAAGTTCAACAAATTAAATGATTAAAACAAATATTGCGTTATGATTGCTTCTTGCTTTGTCACATCTAGCTCGGTTATTGAAAACATAGCTTGCAATTTATATAGTCCGCACTTTCTCTAACTATATTTTTGGTGGTAAAGAAGCAGACGACACTTGTTACTATTAATAGGCATTTTATGTTGTGAGTGTCGAGTTTGTGGCTACACTGAACAGGGTTGAAAACAACCCCGTTCAATAATGCTCAATTTAAGGCTGAGTTAAGACTATTCTTCATATGTCAATCAACCATGATGACGTTGTCAATCAATTGTGATAACACTCGTTCACTTTATCACACGATATCACTAGAGTCGATAGCAAAATGTAGATTATCATGAAAAATGTTAAGTGGTTAATCAGTCAGACAAAAACTGGTTCATAGCCGTGCACCTCTGCAATACAAATACTGTACATGCACCCGATATGGTCTACTTTGTGAACACACACTGAAATTGATCCATCACAGTCGATATTTCGATGAACTAATTAATATCCTAGTGTTTGCTTTGTTACAAAAGCGCATGACGATTTACAAGCAGACATTTGAACCCATTAATAAAAAATAAATTAATTAATGAATAGAAGTTAATTGGTTGTTTCCGAACGTGATTTATTTCACCGAGTGAGCACCACAGGCTATTTCTTAATATTGATGTTTTGTGGTCACGAGGTAAATAATATATTGCGATCTTACAGTGAAACAAACATTCATTATTTTAAGTACATGCCAAAAAAGGATATTAAATGTATCATATTTTTTATATTAAATATACATAAAAATCACAAAGTAAAATACGGTATGCTAAAAACAAAATTATCGGCCACGCTGCGAACCTCATCTCGGCATGATTTATTCAGTTTTGATGCACAATCCTCATCGGTTGTTAAACATCCTTTGTGACATGTTTTTTGAAAGTAAGAAGTTGACCACATTTTACGAAAGAAGATTCTTACAGATATCTGATTAAAAAAGCATTCGTTATTTTTCAAAAAAATCAATCGAAATATAAACTTTGATTTTCTTGTGTCAAAATGACCCAAAACTATTAACAATGTTGTGTGGGTTCTTGAAGATATATTTTCACATAAGAAAATATTCAATAAAATGATGAAAACATGTGGATTAAATTCATTGTCTAGGAACAAAAATGTAAATATCTTCCTGAAAAAAATCGAAACCACCAAATAGCCTCAAGACGTTGTTGATTTGGTAGTATTGATTTTTTTATAAATGCCAACGTTTAAACTGTTAATCTGGATATAAAGCGAAAGTCATCATGCCAAAACAACTATTTTCAACAGCATGCTACGTTAATGTATTTGAATATTACAATGCTTTTAACATTGAGAAAAACCGAAAAGGCCTAAACATGCTTTTGGTTCGGGTTACCTGACCCAACCTACGAAATAGGCACAGACCTTGCCGTTTTTAAAGTCGGTTGGTAGTCAGTGTATGAATGAATATGGAGTTTAAAACCTTAAAGCTTTATACAGAAGATTACTTTAACATCAATTCTCCAATTATGACAACAAAGTTCTTATATAAAGCCTAATGCCTACCTACCCTACCTGTTTTTAAAACGGATGTAACCCTTACCAAACCTATTTTATTTGACCGAACCAAAATGCTGCTTTAAAGTCCAACATGATTAAAGCCTTTTGAAGTTGCCGCTAACATAAGATAGATTTATTTTTTTACATCAATTTAATTAATGTTTCAGGATATTGAAAATACTAAACTGTTGAGCTTAAGCTTGAAATGTATATACATGTAAATATTCGTTTGAAGAAGAACTCTTGAAAAACAACAATACTGAAATATGTCTTTACATTTCAAATCTAGATTTGTGTTTATGTATTGTGCTTATAACTCGTGGCCAGAATGAGTTATTTTGGAAAGCATGAATCTTTGAAAAGGGACAGTGACATACTAAAACACACGTGTATATAGGGTCATTGACAACCTAGAAACAGACATGTTGTTTTTGCTCTTTAAAAATGATTAATACACTGGCTGCTTATTTTGGCTTTTATTCATTTTGTAATCAAGTAGGCCTACATTTGTACGGAATTCAAACAATTTAGATTTAAGTTCACATTAATTATGTTTTTACTGATAATAAGTATAACTATTTATTTTTAAAGGGAGACAAAGATTGTTAGCATTTGTTTTAAAATCTGTTCTATATTTTATTTTACATACATACACACTTTTTATCGATCACTTGCCAACAACATGCAGATACTCATGAGAAAAGAAATGTGTTAATCCTAGCGTAACTCATGCTTTACTGAAAAATCTCTACTGTTTTAACCAGGTTTTCACATGGATAACTTCCATTGAATTGCGTCAAACCCACCTATGAAACTGAATAACTTGAGTAAGGGTTGACACATCTTGACCAAACTTGGTCTTTATAAAGAGTTTATGGGTACCTTTCATGGGATAGAGTTTCGGGGCCCCAGTCAAGGTCACTATTACTAAAAATAGAAAAACGGTTGATACGGAATAACTTTAGTTAGGGGTGACATATCTTGACTTAACTTGGTCAATAGGAAGAGTTTATGGAGTCATTTCATGGAATTGCGTCTAGGGTCACTATGGTCAAGGTCAAGGTCACTGTTACTAAAATTAGAAAAACGGTTGAAACTGAATAACTTTAGTTATGGTTGACATATATTTACCAAACTTGGTCTATAAAAAGATTTTATGGATAACTTTCATTGGATTGCGTTTGGGGTCAAGGTTTAAGGTCAAGGTCACTGTTACCAAAATAGAAAAAAAATGAAATTGAATAACTTTAGTAAGGGTAACATATATTGACCAAACTTGGTCTATAGAAAGAGTTTGTGGGTATCTTTCATATGATTGCGTTTGGGGTCCCTAGGGTCAAGGTCGAGGTCACTGTTATTAAAAATAGAAAAACTGTTGAAATTGAATAACTTTAGTAAAAAGGGTTGAAATACCTTGACCAAACTTGGATACCTTTCATTGGATTGCATTTGGGGTCCCTAGGGTCAAGGTAACTGTTACAAAAATAGAAAAACGGTTGAAGCTTAATATCTTTAGTTAGGGCATATCTTGACCAAACTTGGTCTATAGGAAGAGTTTATAAATACTTTCATGGGATTGCGTTTGGGGTCCCTAGGGTCAACTTCAGTCAGTGTCCACACATCTTGACCAAACCAGGTATAAAGCAAGATTTTATGGATACCTTTCATGGGATTGCGTCTGGGGTCCCTAGATTCAATGTCAAGGTCACTGTTACTAAAAATAGAAAAATGGTTGAAACTGAACAACTTAAGTTAGGGTTGACATATCCTGACCCAACTTGGTATAAAGGAAGAGTTTATGGATACCTTTCCATCGATTGCTTTTGGGGTCCCTAGGGTCAAGGTCACTGTTTCTAAAAATACAAAAACAGACACAGGCTGAAGTACTTCTGTCAATCATTAAAAAACCTGGTTTCGTCGCATTGCGGTGTTTCTTTTTTTATTTATATTATTATTTTTTATAGTTATTATTTATCTTTTGATGATATTTCATAATTGTTACAAGCATTATGTTTGCCTTTCAAATGGAATATATTTTTTCGAATGACCTAAAAAATGCGAACGAGCAGATTCTGTTATCTTTTTTTTTTCTTTTTTTTACGTTTGCTTCAATTTCGCATTTTGCAACATTGTTTGTGTGTGCCTTTTTAACCCTCATCACATGCCTTGAAACTGTTTGTAATTTATAAAATCACTCTTTGGAATAAAACTGCTATGGTGTGATGTTGTGAATGAGTTTGAAATAAGATACCGAGTGAATGGAATTAGACTGAAAAGTGTGCTTTCCAGCGCTCCCACATTTCCTTCCTTTTCCCACTTTCTTCCCACTTGAAAGGTCTCCTATTGTTCTTACTTTTTGGGTAATCTTTCATAAAATTTGTCATAGCTGTGAAAATACATCAACATCATGCTAGTGAAAAACCCTTATTGTCCGTACCTTTTAAGCTGGATATGTTCTGTAGTTATTCATACGCTCGTATATATATTTGTACCAACTGTATAAGTGGTCAAACACTACTGCAAATCTCCGATTCTATTTTCTTTTGCGTGTCAATTCTTTCAATGAAGGTTACTTTTGTCAGTTTGTAAATCATTCTTTTAATTCTTCGCCATAGTCACATAGTATTTTTTTATATTAGGAGCATCCAAAAAGGTGAATGTATCATTTCGTGTTTCCTACGGTAGAACATAGGTGACATCCGCAACACTTTATTTATAAAATGGCCATAACTTAGTTAATGAAGGCCACAAATTGGTAAATTGTGGCAAAAAAATAGTAACTTGTGGAAACAACTTAGTCAATTGTGGCCACAACTTTATAACTTAAGGCCTCTGTGTCACCGTTGTTTCCTGAATGAAATGGGTTAAAGTTGTATAAAACACATCTGACATCTACTGAATTAATCAGACACAAGAACTGAGAATTTAAAATTATAATGCAATAGGAACACCGATATCATTCGTTTCTGTTTTGCTTTTCTCGCTAAAGTGAAGTGATCACTTGATATTGAAAAGACAAAAGTTTTCATGATGACTTGTTTAAAATTTTGTTTCACTCGGTTGTTGGATAACAAATGGTCATTTCTCATATACATGTACAACTAATTCCAGTTTCAAATTTATTAAAAAGAAGGCAACAGATGACAAAGTACAAATATGCATAATCAATAGAAACAACAATATACATTTGTACAAGAAATTTGACTCGTGAAACACAATCAGAAGCAAAAAATACAAGAACTAAATGTCAAAATTTCAAAGTAAATAAATATGAGAAAAGTTTTTAGCTAGACTATTCGAAGAATAAGGAGGTCTTTACTACTCGCCCCAGCGTCGGCGTCAGGTTTAAAATTTAGGGCAAGTTTGGATTTTCACGTATAACTTCAATATCCTTCATTCATTTTACCTAATACTTCACACAGTTATTCAGGGCCATAACATAATGAGGTTAGATAACTCCATTTTATCCTTTATACAAATTATTGCCCCTGATTGACTATGGAACTAAGGATAATGTTTTAGGGCATGTTGGAATATTTATTAATAACTCCTTTACCCTTCATTCAATAGACTTAATAATTCACAGTTGTTCGGGACCATCACACAATGAGGTTACACAAATCCATATTATCCTTAATACATGTAATGGCCCCTGATTGACTTAGAAACTTCGGTTGAGGTTTCAGGGCAAGTTAGGATTTTAATAAAAACACTTAATACTTCGCCTGTTAATGACGACCAACTTGCAATACGTTCACATAATTCCATTTTAACCCATAAATTATGGCCCTTGATTGATTTTTTTTATTGATTTTTTTACAGGCGCAATTTACAAAAGGAAAACAAGTTATAAGAATGTTCGGCGCAGGCTAGTGGAAGAGCAGCGTCAAAAACACCTTATCTATCGAATAGTTTTAGTTAGGCTTGACTTAAAGTGACCAAACTTGGTATATACGAAGAGTTTATGAAGACCTTTCATGGGAATGCCTTTGAGGCACCTTGGAATAAGGTCAAGGTCAAAGTTACTATTAATAGAAAAATTGTTGGTATTGAATAACACAAGTAAGGGTCTATATATTGAGACCAAATATATAAAGGAAGAGTTTATAGAGACCTTTCCTGAGATTATGTTTTGGGCCCCAAGAGTTATGGTCTAGGTAAAGGTCACTTTTGCCATTTATAGAAATATGGTAAGTATTAGTCACTGTTACTAAAAATAGATTACCGATTGGTACTGAATAACTTTAGTTATGGTTGACATACAGTGACCAAACTTGATAAGTAGGAAGAGTTTAATGACTTCCATGGATTTGTGTTTGGGGCCCTTTAGGTTCAAGGTCACTGTTACAAAATATAGAAAAAAGCAGTTGAAACTGAATCTCTACTACCAATAATTAACAAGAGCACCGCCAAACGGAGCATTATACGCCCGAAGAAGATTCGGCTTGAGGTCCTTTTAATGTAGTGATGATTTGTATAAAGTTATCTAAAAAATCGCTTTATTAGTTACCAAGTTATGGCCCGGACACGGAATTGCTAACGGACGAGTAACAAAGATGTGGCCCGGAAACAGAATTGCTAACGCCCCCCATGGTGATTCTAGTCTTTGAGGTATGGACCTGGAAATTGCGCGCGACACATCCTTTTAATGTAGTGATGATTTGTATAAAGTTATTTGAAAATCGCTTTATTAGTTACCAAGTTATGGCCCGGACACGGAATTGCTAACGGACGAGTAACAAAGATGTGGCCCGGACACAGAATTGCTAACGCCCCCCATTGGTGATTCTAGTCTTTGAGTTATGGCCTGGACATGGAATTGCTAACGTCCCCCCATGGTGATTCTAGACTTTGAGGTATGGACCTGGAAATTGAATGTGACACATCCTTTTAATGTAGTGATGATTTGTATAAAGTTATTGAAAATCACTTTATTAGTAACAAAGATGTGGCCCGGACACAGAATTGCTAACGCCCACCCCCCATGGTGATTCTAGTGTTTGAAGTATGGACCTGGAAATTGCGCGCGACACATCCTTTAAATGTAATGATGCTTTGTATAAAGTTATTTGAAAATGACTATTAGTGACCAAGTTGTGGCCTGGACATGGATTTGCTAACGCACCCCCATGGTGATTCTAGTCCTTGAGGTATGGACCTGGAAATTGCGCGCGACACATCCTTTTAATGTAGTGATGATTTGTATAAAGTTATTTGAAAATCGCTTTATTAGTTACCAAGTTATGGCCCGGACACGGAATTGCTAACGGACGAGTAACAAAGATGTGGCCCGGACACAGAATTGCTAACGCCCCCCATTGGTGATTCTAGTCTTTGAGTTATGGCCTGGACATGGAATTGCTAACGTCCCCCCATGGTGATTCTAGTGTTTGAGGTATGGACCTGGAAATTGAATGTGACACATCCTTTTAATGTAGTGATGATTTGTATAAAGTTATTTGAAAATCACTTTATTAGTAACAAAGATGTGGCCCGGACACAGAATTGCTAACGCCCCCCCATGGTGATTCTAGTGTTTGAAGTATGGACCTGGAAATTGCGCGCGACACATCCTTTTAATGTAGTGATGCTTTGTATAAAGTTATTTGAAAATCGCTTTATTAGTTACCAAGTTATGGCCCGGACACGGAATTGCTAACGGACGAGTAACAAAGATGTGGCCCGGACACAGAATTGATAACGCCCCCCATTGGTGATTCTAGTCTTTGAGTTATGGCCTGGACATGGAATTGCTAACGTCCCCCCATGGTGATTCTAGTGTTTGAGGTATGGACCTGGAAATTGCATGTGACACATCCTTTTAATGTAGTGATGATTTGTATAAAGTTATTTGAAAATCACTTTATTAGTAACAAAGATGTGGCCCGGACACAGAATTGCTAACGCCCCCCATGGTGATTCTAGTGTTTGAAGTATGGACCTGGAAATTGCGCGCGACACATCCTTTTAATGTAATGATGCTTTGTATAAAGTTATTTGAAAATGACTATTAGTGACCAAGTTGTGGCCCGGACATGGATTTGCTAACGCACCCCCATGGTGATTCTAGTCTTTGAGGTATGGACCTGGAAATTGCGCGCGGCACATCCTTTTAATGTAGTGATGATTTGTATAAAGTTATTTGAAAATCGCTTTATTAGTTACCAAGTTATGGCCCGGACACGGAATTGCTAACGGACGAGTAACAAAGATGTGGCTCGGACAAAGAATTGCTAACGCCCCCCATTGGTGATTCTAGTCTTTGAGTTATGGCCTGGACATGGAATTGCTAACGTCCCCCCATGGTGATTCTAGTGTTTGAGGTATGGACCTGGAAATTGCATGTGACACATCCTTTTAATGTAGTGATGATTTGTATAAAGTTATTTGAAAATCACTTTATTAGTAACAAAGATGTGGCCCGGACACAGAATTGCTAACGCCCCCCCATGGTGATTCTAGTGTTTGAAGTATGGACCTGGAAATTGCGCGCGACACATCCTTTTAATGTAATGATGCTTTGTATAAAGTTATTTGAAAATGACTATTAGTGACCAAGTTGTGGCCCGGACATGGATTTGCTAACGCACCCCCATGGTGATTCTAGTCTTTGAGGTATGGACCTGGAAATTGCGCGCGACACATCCTTTTAATGTAATGATGATTTGTATAAAGTTATTTGAAAATCGCTTTATTAGTTACCAAGTTATGGCCCGGACACGGAATTGCTAACGGACGAGTAACAAAGATGTGGCCCGGACACAGAATTGCTAACGCCCCCCATTGGTGATTCTAGTCTTTGAGTTATGGCCTGGACATGGAATTGCTAACGTTCCCCCATGGTGATTCTAGTGTTTGAGGTATGGACCTGGAAATTGCATGTGACACATCCTTTTAATGTAGTGATGATTTGTATAAAGTTATTTGAAAATCACTTTATTAGTAACAAAGATGTGGCCCGGACACAGAATTGCTAACGCCCCCCATGGTGATTCTAGTGTTTGAAGTATGGACCTGGAAATTGCGCGCGACACATCCTTTTAATGTAATGATGCTTTGTATAAAGTTATTTGAAAATGACTATTAGTGACCAAGTTGTGGCCCGGACACGGATTTGCTAACGCACCCCCATGGTGATTCTAGTCTTTGAGGTATGGACCTGGAAATTGCGCGCGACACATCCTTTTAATGTAATGATGCTTTGTATAAAGTTATTTGAAAATGACTTTATTAGTGACAAAGTTGTAACGCCCCCATGGTGATTCTAGTCTTTGATGTATGGACCTGGAAATTGCGCGCGACACATCCTTTTAATGTAATGATGCTTTGTATAAAGTTATTTGAAAATGACTTTATTAGTGACAAAGTTGTGGCCCGGACACAGAATTGCTAACGCACCCCCATGGTGATTCTAGTCTTTGAGGTATGGACCTGGAAATTGCGCGCGACACATCCTTTTAATGTAGTGATGATTTGTATAAAGTTATTTGAAAATCGCTTTATTAGTTACCAAGTTATGGCCCGGACACGGAATTGCTAACGGACGGACAGACGGACAGACGGACAGACGATGGAGGCCATAACATAATACGACCCTTCGGGCGTATAAAAACCTAGGCACATCACGATTCGTGTTCCATTTTTTAATTTGATTTTTTATTGCATTTGACAGGCACATGTAACATTGTTATTGAGTTCACTTCTAAGTAAAAGCGGTGTTGTCGAGCGCGCTGTCTTACGACAGCTCTTGTATTATAAAGAGGTGTTTTTTCAACCAGACTTGTGACTGGCTTAGGTCAGGTTAAACACTTGACAAAGGAGGAAATGTTACACACCATTACTCTGCCAGCACCCTTAAGAGCCCTTCCAGGCGGGTTTATCTACTGTAGAAGTCCTAGCGAGGAGAAGTACTGGGCCTCTCGGATTATTTCTACGGGGCCACACTGGTATTTTATGGACACAACGCCAAACTGATGATCAGGATACATGAAGGGATATACTGAAGCAAATATCGGGTGCATCAGCCGCATAGTCCGATCAGTAACGAAGGGATGTCTGCAATCAACATCATGTATTTAAACCACCAGTCAGGCTTGAAAACTCTGTACACTTATTTCGCATTTTATCTTTGCAAAATCTACTGAGTTCACCTGAAAACATGCAGCATTGGGTAATGAAGCAATTGTTTGGCCACATACTCACTTTGTCCATTCAAAAGAAGGTAGGAAATGGTAACTAGTATCGCCGATACCTATGTCCGTTTAATATTTATCTTTTTACCGTACTTATCAACATTATAAGCACAACCACCATCGTACTGATCACCATCAAAACCACAATCACCACCACCACCATACTTATCATCATCATGACCACAGCCACCATCGTGCTTATCAACATCATGACCAACACCTCAATCGTACTTATCACCATCATGAGCACCACCAGCATTGTACTTATCACCATCATGAGCACCACCACCATTGTACTTATCACCATCATGAGCACCACCACCATTGTACTTATCACCATCATGAGCAAAACCACCATTGTACTTATCACCATCATGAGCAAAACCACCATCGTACTTATCACCATTATGACCACCGCCACTTACGTACTTAGCACCAACATGACCACCTCCACCACCACCGTGCTCATCACCATCACGAGCACAACCACCATCGTACTCATTACCATAATGACCACCACCACCACCATCGTACTAATCACCATCGTGAGCGCCATCACCATTGTACTTATCACCATCATGAGCACAACCAACATTGTACTTATCACCATCATGAACGCAGCTACAAGCATACTTATCACCATCATGACCACCACCAACACCGTACTTATCACCATCGTAAGCACAACCACATTCGTACTTATCACCATCATGAGCACAATCACCATAGTACTTATCACCATCATGAGCACAATCACCATCGTACTTATCACCATCATGACCACCACCACTACCGTACTTCTCACCAACATGACAACCTCCACCACCACCGTGCTCATCACCATCATGAGCACAACCGCCATCGAACCTATCACCATCATGACCACCATCACCATCTTACTTATCACCATCGTGAGCACCATCACCATTGTAATGATAACCATCATAAGCACAACTACCATTGTACTTATCACTATCATGAGCACAATGACCGTCATACTAATCATCATCATCACCACCACCACCACCAACACCACAACCATCACCATTACAACCATCACCACCACCTCCACCACCACCGTGCTCATCACCATCATGAACACAACCTCCATCGTACTTATCACCATCATGACCAACATCACCATTGTACTTATCACCATCGTGAGCACAATTACCATCGTACTTATCACTATCATGAACACCACCATCATCGTACTTATCACCAGCATGAGCAACACCACCATCTTACTTATCACCATAGTGAGCACAATCACCATCATACTTATCACAATCATGAGCACAGCAACCACCGAACTTATCACCATCATGAGCACAGTAACCATCGTACTTATCACCATCACGACCACCACCAGCACAGTACTTATCTCCGTCGTGAGCACAACCACCACCGTACTTATTCCCATCATGATCACAACCACCATCGTACTTATCACAATCATGACCACCACCACCGTCCTTATCACCATCCAAACCACCACCACCATGTTACCACCATCATTAGCACAGTCCCCATCGTACTTATCACCATCACGACCACCACCACCACCGTACTTATCAACGTCGTGAGCTCAACCACCATCGTACTTATCAACATCATGAGCACAGCCACCATCGAATTTATCACAATCATGAACACCACCACTACCGTACTTATCACCAACATGACCATCTCCACCACCACCATACTTATCACCATCATGAACACAACCACCATCGTACTTATCAACATCATGACAACCACCTTCACCACTTTTCACCAGCATGAGCACCATCACCATCGTACTAATCACCATCGTGTGAACACCCAACATCGTACTTTTCACCATCATGAGCACAGCCACCACCATACGTATCACCTTCAGGAGCACAACCACCATCGTAATATCACCATCATAAGCACAGCCACCATCGTTCTTATCACTATCATGACCACCACCACCACCGTACTTATCACCATCGTGAGCACAACCAACATCGTATTTATCACCATCATAAGCACAATCACCATCGTACTTATCACCATCATGACAAACACCAGTACCGTGCTTAGCAACATCACCACAATAATCACCAACATGACCACAACCAACACTGTACTTAATACCATCATGAGCACAATACCATCGTACTTATTACCATCATGATCACCACCACCATCGTACTTATCACCACCACCACCACTTCTATCATCACCACCACCACCACCAACACCGTGCTTATCAACATCATGAGTACAACCACCATCGTACTTATCACCAACATGACCACCACCACCATCGTACTTATCATTATCATGATCCCCACCACCAACGTACTTATCACAAACATGACCACCACCACCACCACCACCACCGTGCTCATCACCATCATAAGCACATACACCTTCGTACTTATCACCATCATGAGCAACACCAACATTGTACTTATCACTATCATGAGCACAACCACCATTGTACTTATCACCATCATGAGCACAACCACCATTGTACTTATCACCATCATGAGCACATCACCATCGTACTTATCACCATCGTGAGAACAACCACCATCGTGTTTATCACCATCATGACCACCACCACCATCACCACCAACATGCTTATCATCAACACCACCGCCAACGCCAACACCGTGCTTATCACTATCATGAGCACAACCACCATCGTACCTATTACCAACATGACCAACACCACCACCACCACCACCACCACTGTACTTATCACCATCATAACCACAAACACCACCACTACCACTGTACTTATCACCATCATAACCACCACCACCACCATCGCACTTATCACCATCGTGAGCACAACCACCATCGTACTTATCACCAGCATGAGCACCACCACCACCATACTTATCAACAGCATGAGCATCACCACCATTGTATTTATCACCATCGTGAGCACAACCACCATCGTACTTATCACCATCATGAGCACTGCCACCATCGTATTTATCACCATCATGAGCACTGCCACCATCGTACTTATCACCATCATGATAACCACACAACCGTACTCATCCCTATTATGAGCACAACCATTATCGTACTTATCACCATCATGACCACCACCACCACCGTACTTATCACAAACTTGACCACAACCACCACCGTACTTATCACCATCATAACCACCACCACCACCGTACTAATCCCTTTCATCAGCACAAAAACCATTGACTTATCACCATCATGGCCACCACCACTACCGTACTTAACACAAACATGACCACAACCACCACCGTACTTATCACCATCATAACCACCACCACCACCGTACTAATCCCGATAATGAGCACAAAAACAATCGTACTTATCACCATCATGACCACCACCAGCACCGCACTTAACACAAACATGACCACAACCACCACCGTACTTCTCACCATCATAACCACCACCACCACCGTACTAATCCCTATCATGAGCACAAAAACCATCGTACTTATCACCATCATGACCACCACCACCAACGTACTTATCACTAACATGACCACAACCACCACCATACTTATCACCATCAAAACAACCACCACCACCATATTTATCACAATCATGAGCTCAACCACCATTGTACTAATCACCACCATGAGCACAGTCACCATCGTACTTATCACCATTATGACCACCGCCACTACCGTACTTAGCACCAATATAACCATCTCAACCACCACCGCGCTCATAACCATCATGACACCACCACAATCGTACTTATCACCATCATGACCATCACCACAATCGTACTTATCACCATCATGAGCACCACCACCATTGTACTTATCCACCATCATGAGCGCAACCACCATCGTACTTATCACCATCATGAGCACAACCACCATCGTACTTATCACCAACATCAGTACAACCACCATCGTACATATCACCATCATGAGTACAACCACCATCGTACTTATCACCAACATGAGTACAACTACCATCGTACTTATAACCATCATGAGCACAACCACCATCGTACTTATCACCACCATGAGTCCAACCACCATCGTACTTATTACCATCATGAGCACAACCACCATCGTACTTGTCACCAGCATTAGCACAACCACGTTCGTACTTATCACCATCATGAGCACAACCACCATCGTAGTTGTTACCATCATGAGCACAACCACCATCGTACTTATAACCATAATGAGTATCACCACCATCGTACTTGTCACCATCATAAGCACAACCACCATCGTACTTGTCACCATCATGAGTATCACCACCATCGTACTTGTCACCATCATAAGCACAACCACCATCGTACTTATCACCATCATGAGCACAACCACCATCGTACTTGTCACCATCATAAGCACAACCACCATCGTACTTATCACCATCATGAGTATCACCACCATCGTACTTGTCACCATCATAAGCACAACCACCATCGTACTTATAACCACCATTAGTATCACCACCATCGTACTTGTCACCATCATAAGCACAACCACCATCGTACTTATCCCCATCATGAGTATCACCACCATCGTACTTGTCACCATCATAAGCACAACCACCATCGTACTTATAACCATCATGAGTATCACCACCATCGTACTTGTCACCATCATAAGCACAACCACCTTCGTACTTATAACCATCATGAGCACAACCACCATCGTACTTGTCACAATCATAAGCACAACCACCATCGTACGTATCACCATCATGAGCACAACCACCATCGTACTTGTCACCATCATGAGCACAACCAACATCGTACTTGTCACCAGCATTAGCACAACCACCTTCGTACTTATCACCATCATGAGCACAACCACCATCGTACTTGTCACCATCATGAGCACAACCACCATCGTACTTATAACCATCATGAGTATCACCACCATCGTACTTGTCACCATCATAAGCACAACCACCATCGTACTTGTCACCATCATGAGTATCACCACCATCGTACTTGTCACCATCATAAGCACAACCACCATCGTACTTATCACCATCATGAGTATCACCACCATCGTACTTGTCACCATCATAAGCACAACCACCATCGTACTTATAACCATCATGAGCACAACCACCATCGTACTTGTCACCATCATAATTACAACCACCATCGTACTTATCGCCATCATGAGTACAACCACCATCGTACTTGTCACCATCATGAGCCAACCAGCATCGTACTTATCACAAGCATCACCACGATGGTGCCACCACCATCGTACTTATCACCATCATCAGTACAAACACCGTCATACTTATCACCATCATAACCACCACCACCATCGTACTTACCACCATCATAAGCACAACCACCATCGTACTTATCACCATCATGAGTATCACCACCATCGTACTTGTCACCATCATAAGCACAACCACCATCGTACTTATAACCACCATGAGTATCACCACCATCGTACTTGTCACCATCATAAGCACAACCACCATCGTACTTATCCCCATCATGAGTATCACCACCATCGTACTTGTCACCATCATAAGCACAACCACCATCGTACTTATAACCATCATGAGTATCACCACCATCGTACTTGTCACCATCATAAGCACAACCACCTTCGTACTTATAACCATCATGAGCACAACCACCATCGTACTTGTCACAATCATAAGCACAACCACCATCGTACGTATCACCATCATGAGCACAACCACCATCGTACTTATCACCATCATGAGCACAACCACCATCGTACTTGTCACCAGCATTAGCACAACCACCTTCGTACTTATCACCATCATGAGCACAACCACCATCGTACTTGTCACTATCATGAGCACAACCACCATCGTACTTATAACCATCATGAGTATCACCACCATCGTACTTGTCACCATCATAAGCACAACCACCATCGTACTTGTCACCATCATGAGTATCACCACCATCGTACTTGTCACCATCATAAGCACAACCACCATCGTACTTATCACCATCATGAGTATCACCACCATCGTACTTGTCACCATCATAAGCACAACCACCATCGTACTTATAACCATCATGAGCACAACCACCATCGTACTTGTCACCATCATAAGCACAACCACCATCGTACTTATCGCCATCATGAGTACAACCACCATCGTACTTGTCACCATCATGAGCCAACCAGCATCGTACTTATCACAAGCATCACCACGATGGTGCCACCACCATCGTACTTATCACCATCATGATTACAAACACCGTCATACTTATCACCATCATAACCACCACCACCATCGTACTTACCACCACCACCATCACCACAACCACCATCACCACCACCACAGTGCTTATGAGCATCATAGGCACAACCACCATCGTACTTATTACCAACAAGACCCCAAACACCACCGTACTTATCACAATCATGAGCACAACCACCATCCTACTTATCACCATCATGACCACCACCACAATCGTACTTATCACCATCGTGAACACCATCACCATTGTACTTATCACCATCATATGCACAACCACCATTGTACTTATCACCACCATGAGCACAGCTACCACCATACTTATCACCATCATGACCACCACCACCATCACCACCAACATGCTTATTATCAATACCACCGCCTACACCAACACAGTGCTTATCACCATCATGAGCACAACCACCATCGTACTTATTACCAACATGACCACCACCACCACCACCACCACTGTACTTATCACCATCATAACCACCAACACCACCACCACCACTGTACTTATCACCATGATAACCACCACCACCACCATCGCACTTATCACCGTCGTGAGCACAACCACCACCATACTTATCAACAACCTGAGCAACACCACCATTGTATTTATCACCATCGTGAGCACAACCACCATCGTTCTTATCACCATCATGAGCACTGCCACCATCGTACTTATCACCATCATGAGCACTGCCAACATCGTACTTATCACCATCATGATAACCACACCACCGTACTCATCCCTATTATGAGCACAACCATCATCGTACTTATCACCATCATGACCACCACCACCACCGTACTTACCACAAACATGACCACAACCACCACCGTACTAATCAACATCATAACCACCACCACCACCGTACTAATCCCTATCATGAGCACAAAAAACATCGTAATTATCACCACCATGACCACCACCACCACCGTACTTATCACTTACATGACCACAACCACCACCGTACTTATCACCATCAAAACAACCACCACCACCATATTTATCACAATCATGAGCTCAACCACCATCGTACTTATCACCATTATGTCCACCGCCACTACCGTACTTAGCAACATTATCACCATCTCAACCACCACCGTGCTTATCACCATCACGGCCCCCCCACAATCGTACTTATCACCATCATGACCATCACCAAAATCGTACTTATCACCATCATGAGCACCACCAACATTGTACTTATCCACCATCATGAGCGCAACCACCAATGTACGTATTACCATCATGAGCACAACCACCTTCGTACTTATCACCATCATGAGCACAAGCACCATCGTAATTATCACCATCACGAGTACAACAACCATCGTACTTATAAACATCATGTGCACCACAATCATTGTACTTATCCACCATCATGAGCGCAACCACCATTGTACTTATTACCATCTTGAGCACAACCACCTTCGTATTTATCACCATCATCACCACAACCACCATCGTACTTATCACCATCATGAGTACAACCACCATCGTACTTATAACCATCATGAGCACCACCACCATCGTACATGTCACCAACATGAGCACAATCACCTTCGTACTTATCACCATCATGAGTACAACCACCATCATACTTTTAACCATCATGAGCACCACCCCCATCGTACTTGTCACCATCATGAGCACAACCACTTTCGTACTTATCACCATCATGAGCACAACCACCATCGTACTTATCACCATCATGAGTAAAACCACCATCGTACTTAAAACCATCATGAGCACCACCACCATCGTACTTGTCACCATCATGAGCACAACCAGCATCGTACTTATCACCATAATCACCATGAGCATCATAGGCACAACCACCATCGTACTTATTACCAACAAGACCACCACCACCACCGTACTTATCACAATCATGAGCACAACCACCATCGTAATTATCACAATCATGAGCACAACCACCATCGTAATTATCACAATCATAACCATCACCACCATCGTACTTATCACCATCGTGAACACCATCACCATTGTACTTATCACCATCATATGCACAACCACCATTGTACTTATCACCATCATGAGCACAGCCACCACAATACTTATCACCATCTTGACCACCATCACCACCGTACTTATCATCATCGTAAGCACAACCACAATTGTGGTTATCACCACCATGAGCACAACCACAATTGTACTTATCACCATCATGAGCACAACCACCATTGTACTTATCACCATCATGAACACAACCACAATCGTATCTATCACCACCATAAGCTCAAACACCAATGTACTTATCACCATCATGAGCACAACAACCATTGTACTTATCACCATCATGAGCACAATCACCAATGTACTTATCACCATCATGAGCATAACGACCATTGTACTTATCACCATTATGAGCACAACCACCTTCGTATTAATCACCATCATGAGCACAACCACCATCGTACTTATCACCATCATGAACACAACCACCTTCGTATTTATCACCATCATGAGCACAACCACCATTGTACTTATCACCATCATGAGCACAACCATCACCGTACTTATCACCACCATGAGCTCATCCACCAATGTACTTATCGCCATCATGAGCACAACCACCATTGTACTTATCACCATCATGAGCACAACCACCTTCGTATTTATCACAATCATGAGCACAACCACCATCGTACTTATCACCATCATGAACACAACCACAATTGTACTTATCAGCATCATGAGCACAACCACCATTGTACTTATCACCATCATGAGCACAACCACCTTCGTATTGATCACCATC
Source organism: Mya arenaria (assembly GCF_026914265.1). Lineage (NCBI taxonomy): Eukaryota > Metazoa > Mollusca > Bivalvia > Myida > Myidae > Mya > Mya arenaria. The sequence continues at coordinate 34,607,346 of NC_069137.1, read as the reverse complement.
ATGAGCACAACCACAATCGTACTTATCACCATCATGAACACAACCACCTTCGTATTTATCACCATCATGAGCACAACCACCTTCGTATCTATCACCATCATGAGCACAACCACATAGTACTTATCACCATCATGAGCACAACCACCTTCGTAAGTATCACCATCATGAGCACAACCACCTTCGTATTTATCACGTCAGAGCACAACCACCATCGTACTTATCACCATCATGAGCACAACCCCATTGTACTTATCATCTCCATGAGCTCAACCACCAATGTACTTATCACCACCATGAGCACAACCACCATCGTACTTATCACCATCATGAGCACAACCACCATGGTACTTATCACCATCATGAGCACCACCAAAATCGTAAATATTAATATCATGAGCACAACCATCATCGTACTTTATCACCATCATGTGCACAACCACCTTCGTATTTATTACCATCATGAGCACAACCACCTTCGTATTTATCACCATCATGAGCACAACCAACATCGTACTTATCACCATCATGAGCACAACCACCATCGTACTTATCACAATCATGAGCACAATCACCATTGTACTTATCACCATCACGACCACCACCAGCACCGTACTTATCACCGTCGTGAGCACAACCACCACCGTACTTATTCCCATCATGATCAAAACCACCATCGTATTTAACACCATCATGACCACCACCACCATCGTACTTATCACCATTATGACAACAACCACCACCGTCCTTATCACCATCCTAACCAACAACACCATGTTTACCACCATCATTAGCACAGTCACCATCGTACTTATCACCAATGACCACCACCACCACCGTACTTATCACCGTCGTGAGCTCAACCACCATCGTACTTATCACCATCATGAGCACAGCCACTATCGAATTTATCACAATCATGAACACCACCACTACCGTACTTATCACCAACATGACCATCTCCACCATCACCATACTTATCACCATCATGAGCACAACCACCATCGTACTTATCAACATCATTACAACCACCTTCACCATACTTTTCACCAGCATGAGCACCATCACCATCGTACTAATCACCATCGTGTGAACACCCAACATCGTTTTTTTCACCATCATGAGCACAGCCACCACCATACGTATAACCCTCAGGAGCACAACCACCATCGTAATATCACCATCATAAGCACAGACACAATCGTTCTTATCACTATCATGACCACCACCACCACCGTACTTATCACCATCGTGAGCACAACCAACATCGTATTTATCACCATCATTAGCACAATCACCATCGTACTTATCACCTTCATGACCAACACCAGTACCGTGCTTATCAACATCAACACAATAATAAAAAAACATGACCACAACCAACACCGTACTTTATACCATCATGAGCACAATACCATCGTACTTATCACCATCATGATCACCACCACCGTCGTACTTATCACCACCACCACCACTGACATCACCACCACCACTACCACCACCACCAACACCGTGCTTATTAACATCATGAGTACAACCAAAATCGTACTTATCACCAACATGACCACCACCACCATCGTACTTATCACTATCATGAACCTCACCACCAACGTACTTATCACAAACATCACCACCACCACCACCGTGCTCATCACCATAATAAGCACATACACCTTCGTACTTATCACCATCATGAACACTGCTATAATCGTACTTATCACCATCATGAGCACAACCACAATCGTACTAGTAACCATCATGAGCACCACCAACATTGTACTTATCACCATCATGAGCACAAACACTATTGTACTTATCACCATCATGAGCACATTACCATCGTACTTATCACCATCATGAGAACAACCACCATCGTACTTATCACCATCATGACCACCACCACCAGCATCACCACCGTCATGCTTATCATCAACACCACCGCCTACACCAACACCGTGCTTATCACCATCATGAGCTCAACAACCATCGTACTTATTACCAACATGACCACCGCCACCACTGTACTTATCACCATTATAAACACCAACACCACCACTACCACTGTACTTATCACCATCATAACCACCGCCACCACCATCGCACTTATCACCATCGTGAGCACAACCACCATCGTACTTATCACCAGCATGAGCAACACCACCACCAAACTTATCAACAGCATGAGCACAACCAACATTGTATTTATCACCATCGTGAGCACAACCACCATCGTACTTATCACCATCATGAGCACAGCCACCATCGTACTTATCACCATCATGAGCACTGCCACCATCGTACTTATCACCATCATGAGCACTGCCACCATCGTACTTATCACCATCATGAGCACTGCCACCATCTTACTTATCACCATCATGATAACCACAACACCGTACTTATCCCTATCATCAGCACAAAAACCATCGTACTTATCACCATCAAAACAACCACCACCACCATATTTATCACAATCATGAGCTCAACCACCATCATACTTATCACCATCATGAGCACAGTCACCATCGTACTTATCACCATTATGACCACCGCCGCTACTGTACTTAGCACCATCACCACCATCTCAACCACCACCGTGCTCATCACAATCATGAGCACAACCACCATCGTACTTATCACCATCATGAGCTCAAACACCACCGTACTTATCACCACCATGAACTCAAACACCAATGAACTTATCACCAACATGAGCACAACCACAATTGTACTTATCAGCATCATGAGCACAACCACCTTCGTAATTATCACCATCATGAGCCCAACCACCATCGTACTTATCACCATCATGAACACAACCACCTTCGTATTTTTCACCATCATGAGCACAACCACCATTGAACTTATCACAATCATGAGCACAACCACCTTCGAATTTATCACCATCATGAGCACAACCACCATCGTACTTATCACCATCATGAGCAAAACCACCTTCGTATGTATCACCATCATGAGCACAACCACATTCGTATTTATCACTTCAGAGCACAACCATTATCGTACTTATCACCATCATGAGCGCAAACACCATTGTACTTATCACCATCATGAGCTCAACCACCAATGTACTGTTCGCCACCATGAGCACAACCACCATCGTACTTATCACCATCATGAGCACAAACACCATCGTACTTATCACCATCATGAGCACCACCAAAATCGTAAATATTAATATCATGAGCAAAACCATCATCGTACTTCATCACCATCATCAGAACAACCACCAATGTACTTATCACCATCATGAGCACAACCACCTTCATATTTATCACCATCATGAGCACAACCACCATCGTACTTATCACCATCATGAGCACAATCACCTTCGTATTTATCACCATCATGAGCACAACCACCATCGTACTTATCACCCTCATGAGCACAACCACCAGTGTACTTATCACCATCATGAGCACAACCTCCATCGTACTTATTAACATCAATAGCACTACCACCATTGTACTTATCACCATCATGAGCACAACCACCTTCGTAATTATCACAATCATGAGCACAACCACCATCGTAATTATCACAATCATGACCATCACCACCATCGTACTTATCACCATCGTGAACACCATCACCATTGTACTTATCACCATCATATGCACAACCACCATTGTACTTATCACCATCATGAGCACAGCCACCACAATACTTATCACCATCTTGACCACCATCACCACCGTACTTATCATCATCGTAAGCACAACTACAATTGTGGTTATCACCACCATGAGCACAACCACAATTGTACTTATCACCATCATGAGCACAACCACCTTCGTATTTATTACCATCATGAGCACAACCACCATCATACTTATCACCATCATGAGCACATCCATCATCGTACTTATCACCATCATCACCACGATGGTGCCACCACCATCGTACTTATCACCATCATGAGCACAAACATCGTCATACTTATCACCATCATGACCACCACCACCATCGTACTTATCACCACCACCACCACAATCACCACAACCACAATCACCACCACCACCATCACCACAGTGCTTATCAGCATCGTTGGCACAACCACCATCGTACTTATCACCAACAAGACCACCACCAACACCACCGTACTTATCACAATCATGAGCACAACCACCATCGTACTTATGACCATCATAACCACCACCACCATCGTACTTATCACCATCGTGTACAACATCACCATTGTACTTATCACCATCATTTGCAAAACCACCATTGTACTTATCACCATTATGAGCACAGCTACCACTATACTTATCACCATCTTGACCACCACCACCACCGTACTTATCACCATCGTGAACACCATCACCATTGTACTTATCACCATCATATGCGCAACCACCATTGTACTTATCACCATCATGAGCACAGCTACCACCATACTTATCACAGTCTTGAACACCACCACCACCGTACTTATCATCATCGTTAGCACAACCACAATTGTACTTATCACCACCATGAGCTCAACCACCATTGTACTTATCACCATCATGAGCACAACCACCACCGTACTTATCATCATCATAAGAACAATCACCATTGTACTTATCACCATTATGAGCATAACCACCTTCGTATTTATCACCATCATGAGCACAACCAACAATGTACTTATCACCATCATAAGAACAATCACCATTGTACTTATCACCATCATGAGCACAACCACCTTCGTATTTATCACCATTATGAGCACAACCAACAATGTACTTATCACCATCATGAGCACAACCACCTTCGTATTTATTATCATCATGAGCACAACCACCATCGTACTTATCACCATCAAGAGCACTACCACCCTCGTACTTATCACCACCATGAGCTCAGCCACCAATGTACTTATCACCATCATGAGCACAGCAACCACCATACTTATCACTATCATGAGCACAAACACCACCGTACTTATCATCATCATAAGAACAAACACCATTGTATTTATCACCATCATGACCACTTCCACCAACACCGTACTTATCACCATCGTGAGCACAACAGCCACCTTACTTATCCCCATCATGAGCATCACCACCATTATACTTATCATCATCATGACCACCACCCGCACCGTACTTATCATCAACATAATCACAACTACCACAGTACTTATCACCATCAAAACCACCACCACCATCATACTATTTATCACCATCATGAGCTCAATCACCATCGTACTTATCACGATCATGAGAACAGCCACCATCGTACTTATCACCATCATGACCATCACCACTTCCGTACTTATCACCAACATGACCATCTCCACTACCACCATCATCACCACCACCTACACAATCACCACAACCATCACTACAACCACAACCGTGCTTATCACCATCATGAGCACTACCACCATCGTACTTATTAGTATCATCACGACCATCACCATCTCCACCACCTAGCTAATCACCATCACCACCAACAACATCACCACCACCAACTCCAACACCACAACAACCACAACCATCACCACCACCATGCTTTTCACCATCAAGACCACCTTCACCTCCAACCACACCGTACTTATCACTATCATGACCACCACCACCACCACCACCACTACCACCGTACTTATCACTACCATGAACAAAACCACCATGGTACTTATCAACGGCATGTGCAACACCGTCATCGTACTTATCACCATCATAATCACCAACATCATCGTACTTAACAACATTATGACCACCACCACCATCACCACCACCGTGTTTATCACCATCAGCAGCACCAATACCACCTCTATCACCATGATCACCACAACCACCACCGTACTTATCACCATCATGAGAAGAACCACAATTATACTTATCACCATCATGACAACCACCATCATCACCATCACCGTGCTTATCACCATCACTACCACAACCACAAACACCACCACCACCACCGCCGCCGCCATCAACATCACCGCCACTACCACTGTGCTTATCACCATCAAGACCAACTTCAACTCCAACACCACCGTACCTATCACTATCATGACCATCACCACCACCGTACCTATCACTACCATGAACAAAACCACCATGGAACTTATCAAAAGCATGTGCACCACCGCCATCGTACTTTATCACCATGGTGAGCACACCCACCAGCGTACTTATCACCTTCAAGAGCACACCAACCATCATACTTATCACCATCATGAGCACAACCACCATCGTACTTATCACCATCATAAGCTCAGCCACCCTTGTACTTATCACCATTATGAGCACAACCACCATCGTACTTATCACCATCATGAGCTCAGCCACCCTTGTACTTATCACCATCGTGAAAACAACAACCATCGTACTTCATGATCACAATCGTACTTATCACCATCATGACCACCACCACTACCGTACTTATCAACAACATGACCACCTCCACCACAGTGCTTATCACCATCATGAGCACAACCACCATCGTACTTATCACCATCATGACCACCACCACTACCGTACTTATCAACAACATGACCACCTCCACCACAGTGCTTATCACCATCATGAGCACAACCACCATCGTACTTATCACCATTATGACCACCACCACCATCGAACTTATCACTATTATGACCAACACCACCATACCACCACCGTGTTTATCACCATAGCCCCCATCACCACCACCATCGTACTTATCACCAACATGACCACCACCTACATCAACACCACCGCTACAACCACCACCATAGTACTTATCACCATCATGAGCATCACCTACATCAACACCACCGCTACAACCACCACCATAGTTCTTATCACCAACATAACCACCACCTACATAAACACCACCGCTACAACAACCACCATAGTACTTATCACCAACATGACCACCACCTACATCAACACCGCCGCTACAACCACCACCATTGTACTTATCACCATCATGAGCACAACCACTATCGTACTTATCACCATCTTGATCACCACAACAATTGTACTTATCATGAGCAAAACCGCCATCGTACTTATCACCATCATGAGCACAACCACCATAGTACTTTTCACCAACATGACCCACCACCACCACTGTTCTTATCACCAGCATGAGCACCACCACCATCGTACTTATCACCATCATGAGCACAACCAACATTGTATTTATCACCAAATACAATCATGAGCACAACCACCATCGTACTTAAGACCATCATGACCAACACCACCATCACCACCACTGTGCTTATCACCATCAGCACCACCACTACCACCACCACCATCATCATCACCACCACCAACGTGCTTATCACTATCATGAGCACAACCACCATTGTACTTATCACCATCATGAGAACAACCACAATTGTACTTTAATATCATCAGCAGAACTAACATCGTTATTTATCACTATCATGACTACCACCAACATTGTACTTATCACCATCATGATCACCACCACCATCACCACCGTGCTTATCTCCATCACCACAACAACCACAAACATACCCACCACCACCTCCGTCGCAATCACCATTACCACCATCACCATCACCACCAACACCAACACTACAACCACCACCATCACCACCACCACCACAACGCCGCAATCACCATTACCACCATCACCATCACCACCAACACCACCACTACAACCACCACCATCACCACCACCACCACCACAACGCCATCACCCATCACCATCAATAACTCCACAACCACAACCACCACCACCACCGTGCTAATCACCATCATGAGCACAAACATCGTGTTTATCACCATCATGACCACCATCACCATCACCACCACCGTTCTAATCAACATCATCACCATCATCATCACCACCACCACCATCTCCAAAACAACCACCATCATCATCACAACCACCACCATCACCACCACCACCATCATGCTTTTCACCGTCAAGACCACCATCACCTCCACCACCACTACCACCATCACCGGACTTATCACCATCATGAGTACAACCACCATCGTGCTTATCACCATCATGAGCACAACCACCATCATACTTATCACCATCATGAGCACCACAGCCATCGAACTTATCACCATTAAGACCACCACCACAATCACCACCATCGTACTTATCACCATCGTGAGCACAGCCACCATCGTACTTATTCCCATCATGGTCACCACCAACACCGAACTTATCCCCATCATGAGCAAAACAACCATCGTATTTATCACCATCATGACCACCTCCACAACCACCGTACTCATCCGAATTATGAGCACAATCACCTTCACCACCATCGTGCTTATCAACATCACCACAATCACCACCAACACCACCACCACCAACACAACCACCAACACCGTGCTTATCACCATCATGAGCACAACCACAATTGTACTTATCACCAACATGACCACTTTCACCACCAGACTTATCACCAGCATGAGCAACACCACCATCGTACTTATCACCATCGTGAGAACAACCTCCATCGTACTTATCAGCAGCATGAGCACCATCACCATCATACTTCTCACCATCCTGAGAACAACCACCATCGTACTAATCACGATTATGAGCACAGCCATCGTACTTATTCCTATTATGATAACCACCCTCACCGTACTTATTCCCATATTAAGAATAACCACCATCGTACTTATCACCATCATGACCACCACCACCGTCATACTTATCACCAACATGACCACACCCACCCCGTACTTATCACCATCACCATCACCACAACCATCACCACCACCACCACAACAACAAATATCAAGACCAACACCACCATCACCACCACCACCACCATCACCACCACCACAACTACTGTGATTATCACCATCACCACCACCACCATCACCACCACCACCACCACCATCACCACCAACGTGTTCATCACCATCATGGCCACCACCATCACTTCGCCACCACCATCATGACCACCACCACCACCTTGCTTATCTCCATCATGACCACCACCACCACCGTGCTCTTCATCATCATGACAATCACAATCCACCAAAGTGCTAATCACTTTCATTACCAAACACCACCTCCGAGCTCAGCATCATCATGACTACCACCACGACCGTGCTCATCACAATCATAACCATAACCACCGTGTTCATCACCATCATGAACACCACCACCACCGCTCTCTACACCATCAAAACCACCACCACCTCCACCTCCACCCTGTTCATCACCGTCATGACCACCATAACCATCTCCGTGCTCCTAACCATCATGACAATCACCACTACCATATTGCTAATCACCATCATGACCACCACCATCGCAATAACCGTGCTTATCACCATCATCACCGTCACTGTACTTAAAACCATCATGAACATCATCACTACCATAATGCTCATAACAATCATGACCACCACAACAACTATCACTGTGCTTATCACTATTACCGCCATCACCACTATCATCGTGCTCATAACCATCATGACAATCACCACTACCATCTTGCTCATCACCATCATGACCACCATCACCATGCTCATAACCATCATCACAATATCCTCTACCATCTTGCTTGTCAAAATCATGATCACCACCACCACCATGCTTATCAGCATCATCACCATCACCAGCAACCACTTTGCTCATAACCATCATGACAATCACACCACCTAAGTGCTCATTACCATCATCACCACAACCACAAGCACTGTGCTCATAACCATCATGACAATCACCATTACCATGCTTATCACCATCATCACCATCACCACCACCACCACCACAACGCCATCACCCATCACCATCAATAACTCCACAACCACAACCACCACCACCACCGTGCTAATCACCATCATGAGCACAAACATCGTGTTTATCACCATCATGACCACCATCACCATCACCACCACCGTTCTAATCAACATCATCACCATCATCATCACCACCACCACCATCTCCAAAACAACCACCATCATCATCACAACCACCACCATCACCACCACCACCATCATGCTTTTCACCGTCAAGACCACCATCACCTCCACCACCACTACCACCATCACCGGACTTATCACCATCATGAGTACAACCACCATCGTGCTTATCACCATCATGAGCACAACCACCATCATACTTATCACCATCATGAGCACCACAGCCATCGAACTTATCACCATTAAGACCACCACCACAATCACCACCATCGTACTTATCACCATCGTGAGCACAGCCACCATCGTACTTATTCCCATCATGGTCACCACCAACACCGAACTTATCCCCATCATGAGCAAAACAACCATCGTATTTATCACCATCATGACCACCTCCACAACCACCGTACTCATCCGAATTATGAGCACAATCACCTTCACCACCATCGTGCTTATCAACATCACCACAATCACCACCAACACCACCACCACCAACACAACCACCAACACCGTGCTTATCACCATCATGAGCACAACCACAATTGTACTTATCACCAACATGACCACTTTCACCACCAGACTTATCACCAGCATGAGCAACACCACCATCGTACTTATCACCATCGTGAGAACAACCTCCATCGTACTTATCAGCAGCATGAACACCATCACCATCGTACTTCTCACCATCCTGAGAACAACCACCATCGTACTAATCACGATTATGAGCACAGCCATCGTACTTATTCCTATTATGATAACCACCCTCACCGTACTTATTCCCATATTAAGAATAACCACCATCGTACTTATCACCATCATGACCACCACCACCGTCATACTTATCACCAACATGACCACACCCACCTCCGTACTTATCACCATCACCATCACCACAACCATCACCACCACCACCACAACAACAAATATCAAGACCAACACCACCATCACCACCACCACCACCATCACCACCACCACAACTACTGTGATTATCACCATCACCACCACCACCATCACCACCACCACCACCACCATCACCACCAACGTGTTCATCACCATCATGGCCACCACCATCACTTCGCCACCACCATCATGACCACCACCACCACCTTGCTTATCTCCATCATGACCACCACCACCACCGTGCTCTTCATCATCATGACAATCACAATCCACCAAAGTGCTAATCACTTTCATTACCAAACACCACCTCCGAGCTCAGCATCATCATGACTACCACCACGACCGTGCTCATCACAATCATAACCATAACCACCGTGTTCATCACCATCATGAACACCACCACCACCGCTCTCTACACCATCAAAACCACCACCACCTCCACCTCCACCCTGTTCATCACCGTCATGACCACCATAACCATCTCCGTGCTCCTAACCATCATGACAATCACCACTACCATATTGCTAATCACCATCATGACCACCACCATCGCCATAACCGTGCTTATCACCATCATCACCGTCACTGTACTTAAAACCATCATGAACATCACCACTACCATAATGCTCATAACAATCATGACCACCACAACAACTATCACTGTGCTTATCACTATTACCGCCATCACCACTATCATCGTGCTCATAACCATCATGACAATCACCACTACCATCTTGCTCATCACCATCATGACCACCATCACCATGCTCATAACCATCATCACAATAACCTCTACCATCTTGCTTGTCAAAATCATGATCACCACCACCACCATGCTTATCAGCATCATCACCATCACCAGCAACCACTTTGCTCATAACCATCATGACAATCACACCACCTAAGTGCTCATTACCATCATCACCACAACCACAAGCACTGTGCTTATCACCATCATGACCATTACTACCACCACCACCTTGCGTATCACCATCATGATCACCACCACTGTGCTCATCACAATCATGACCACCACCATCAGCGTGCTTATCATCATCATGACCATCACCACCATCGTTGTGCTCATAACCATCATGACAATCACCACTATCATCTTGCTCATCACCATCATGACCACCACCATCAGCGTGCTTATCATCATCATGACCATCACCACCATCGTTGTGCTCATAACCATCATGACAATCACCACTATCATCTTGCTCATCATCATCATGACCACCACCACAATCATCACCTTGCTTATCACCATCATACACCACTGTTCTTATCAACATCATCACCATCAACGTGCTCATAACCACCATGACTATCACCACTACCATCTTGCTCATCACAATCATGACCACCATCACTGTTTTTATCACATCATCAACATCACCACCACCACCGTTCTTATCACCATCTTCACAATGACCACTACCATCTTGCTCATCACCATCATGAACACCACCATAACCGGGCTTATCACCATCTTGACCATCACCACCATCACCGTGCCCATAACCATCACCCCTACCATCTTGCTTATCACCATCATGGCAATCACAAACACCATCACCGTGCATATCACCATCATAACCACCATAATCGCTGTGCTCATCACAATCATGACAACCTACACCACCATCAACCAACGTTCTTATCACCGTCATGACAATCACCACTACCATCTAGCTCATCATCATCATGACCACCACCACCACCACCACCATCACCGTGCTTATCACCATCATCACCATCACCGTGCTCATTGTAAAATGACAATCACCTCTACCATGTTGCTCATCACCATCATGACCACCAACACCACCATGCTTATCAGCATCATCACCATCACCACCAAACACCATGCTTAAAACCATCATGACAATCTCCACAAACAACATGCTTATCATCAACATGACCACCACCACCACCACCACCACCACTACCACTATGCTCATCACCATCATGATCACCACAATCACTATGCTTTTAACCACATGACCTTCACAATCCACCACCCAGCTCATCACCATCATGACCATCACTACCACCACCACCTTGTCTATCACCATTAAGACCACCACCACCACAGTGCTCATCACTATCATGACCACCACCGACACCTAGCTCATCACCATCATGACAATCATCACCATCATGCTTATAACAATTATGCAAACCACCATTGCCATGCTCATTATTAACATGACCACCACCACCACCGTGCTCATCACCATCACAACAACCACCATCACCATGTTTATCACCTACATGACCACCACCACCACCGCGTTAAACACCATCATAACCACCAACACCACCATAACCATAATGACAATCACCACCATCACCGTGCTCATAACCATCATGACAATCACCATTACCATGCTTATCACCATCATCACCATCACAACCACCACCGTTCTTATTACCATCATGACAAACACCACTACCATCTTGCTCATCACCATCATGACAACCACCATCACCGTGCTTATCACCATCATGTCTATCACCATCATGTCTATCACCATCATCACAGTGCTCATAACCATTGTGACAATTACCACTACCATCTTGCTCATCACCATCATGACCACCACCACCACCACCACCATCACCGTGCTCATCACCATCATGACAATCGTCACTACCATCTTCCTCATCACCATCATGACCAGCACCATCACCGTGCTTATCACCATCCTCACCATCACCGTGCAAATAACCATCATGGCAATCACGACTACCATCTTGCTCATCACCATCAAGACCAGCACCACCACCATCCACCACCATTCTTATCATTACACCACCATCAACGTGCACATAACTATCATGACAATCATCCACTACCATCTTCCTCACCACCATAATGACCACCATCACTGTGCTTATCACCATCATCACCATCACCATGCTTATTACCATCATCACCATCACCACCACCATCGTTTTTATCACCATCATGACAATCACCACTACCATCTTGCACATCACGATCATTACCACCACCATCACCATGCTTATCACCATCATGACAATCACCACTACCATCACCCATGCTTATAACCATCATGACAATCACCCTCACCATCTTGCTTATCACCATCATGACCATCACCAACAAGACCATGCTCATAACCATCATGACAATCACCACTACCAACTTGCTCATCAACATCATAATCACCACCAACACCATCAACCACTGTTATTATCACCGTCATGACAATCACCACTACGAACTTGCTCATCACCATCATGACCACCACCATCACCATGCTCATAACCATCATAACAAACACCACTACCGTCCTGCTCCTCACCATCATGACCACCGCCATCACCATGCTTATCACCATCATCACCATCACCGTGCTCATAACCATCATGAAAATCACCACTACCATATTGCTCATCACCATCATGACCATCTCATCACCGTGCTTATCACCATCATCATCATCACCGTGCTCATAACCATCATGACAATCACCACTACCATCTTGCTCATCACCATCATGACCATCACCACCACCACCAACACCGTTTTTATCACCATCATGACAAATACGCTTACCATCTTGCTTATCACCATTACCACCTTGCTCATCACCATCATGACCACCACAATCACCTTGCTCATAACCTTCATGACCATCACCACCATCACCGTGCTCATAACCATCATGAAAATCAAAACTACCATCTTGCTCATCACCATCATGACCACCACAATCACCGTGCTTATCACCATAATGACCATCACCACCATCACCGTGCTCAAAACCATCATGACAATCACCCCTACCATCTTGCTCATCACCATCATGACCACCACCATCACCGTGCTTATCACCATCGTCACCATCACCATCATCACCTTGCTCATGACCATCATGACAATCACGATTACCATTTTGCTCATCACAATCATGCCCACCACCATCACCGTGCTTATCACCATCACCACCATCACCGTGCTCATGACCATCATGACCATCACCACTACCATCTTGCTCATCACCAACATGACCAAAACGACCACCATCACTGTGCTTATCACCATCATCACCATCACCGTGCTCATAACCATCATGACAATCACCACTCTCATTGTCCTCACCACCATAATGACCACCATGACAACCATCACCGTGCTTATCACCACCATCATCATACTTATCACCATCATCACCATCACCACTCTAACCGTTCTTATCACCATCATGACAATCATCACTACCTTCTTGCTCATCACCATCATGACCAACACCATCATCGTGCTTATCACCATCATCACCATCACCGTGCTCATAACAATCATGACATTAACCACTACCATCTTGCTCATCACAATCATAACCACCATCACCACCATCACCATGCTTATCACCATCATCACCATCACCATGATCACCATGCTCATAATCATCATGATAATCACCACTACCATCTTGCTCATCACCATCATTACCAACACCATCACCGTACAATCACCATTATCACCATCACCACCACCAACGTGCACATGACCATCATAACAATCACCACTACCATCTTGCTCATCACCATCATGACCACCACCACCACCACCATCACCATGCTTATCACCATCACCACCATCACCGTGCTCATAACCATCATGTTAAACACTACTACCATCTTGCTCATCACCATCTTGAACATGACCACCACCATCACCGTACTTATTACCATCATCACCATCACCACCATCACCATGCTTATCACCATCATAACCATCACCGTGCTCATAACCATCATGACAATCACCACTACCATCTTGCTCATCACCATCATGACCACCACCACCACCGTTCTCATCACCATCATCACCACCATCATCGTGCTTATAACCATCATGACCATCACCTCTTCCATCTTGCTCATTAGCAACATGACCACTAACACCACCATCACCGTGCTAATCACCATCATGACCACCACCATTCATCACCGTGCTCATCACCGTGCTCATCACAACCACCACCACCACCATGCTTTTCACCATCATCACCACCTCCACCAACCACCTTGCTTGTCACTATCTTGATCATCACCACCACTACCACCACCATCACCACCACTATGCTAATCACCATCATAACCACCATCATCCACCAACGTGCTTATTACTATCATGACGAACACCAACATTGTGCTCACCACCATCAGCACATCGTCATCCACCACCACCGTGCTAACAACCATCAGCAAATCCACCACAATCATGCTCACCACCATCAGCACATCCACCATCATCATGACCACCACCGTGCTCAACACCATCAGCACGTCAACCACCACAACCACCATGCTTACCACCTTCAGCACATCCAACACCACCACCATTTTGCTCACCACCATCAAAACTTCCACCTCCATTACCACCACCACCACCACCGTGCTCACCACCGTCAGCACATCCACAACCACCACTACCGTGCTCACCACCTTCAGCAGATCCACCACAACCGTGCTCACCTCCATCAACACATCCACCATTACTGTGCTCACTACGCACATCTTCCACCACCATCACCGTGCTTCCCACCATCAGCACATCCAACACCAACACCATCAGCACTACCACCACCCCCACCACCATCGCCACAGTGATCACCACCATCAGCACATCCACCACCACCATTACCATGCTCACCACCATCAGCACATCCACCACAAACATGCTGCCCAGATTCAGCACATCAACCACCACCATGCTCATCACCATCAGCGCATCCACCACCACCATGCTCACCACCACCAGCACATCCATCACCACAGTGCTCACCACCATCAGCACATCCACTACCGCCGTGCTTACCACCATCAGCACATCCATCACCACCATGCTTACCACCATCAGCACATCTACCACTACTGTGCTCACCACCATCAGCACATCCACCACCACCGTGCTCACCACCATCAGCACATCCACCACCACCACTACTGTGCTCACCACCATCAGCACATCCACCACCACCGTGCTCACCACCATCAGCACATCCATCACCACCGTGCTCACCACCATCAGCACATCTACCACTACTGTGCTCACCACCATCAGTACATCCACCACCACCACCGTGCTCACCACCATCAGCACATCCACCATCATCACTACTGTGCTCAACACCATCAGCACATCCACCACCACCACTACTGTGCTCACCACCATCAGCACATCCACCACTACCGTGCTCACCACCATCAGCACATCCACCACCACTGTGCTCATCACCATCAGCACATCCACCACCACTGCGCTCACCACAATCAGCACATCCACCACCACCGTGCTCACCACCATCATCACATCCACCATCACCATGTTCACCACCATCATCACATCCACCACCACCACCACAACTGTGCTCACAACCATCAGCACATCCACCACCAGCATCACTACCGTGCTCACCACAATCAGCACATCCACCACCACCACCACTACCGTGCTCGCCACCATCAGCACATCCACCACCACCACCACCACTACTGTGCTCGCCACCATCAGGACATCCACCACCACTACTGTGCTCGCAACCATCTGCACATCCACCACCACCTTCACTACCGTGCTCACCACCATCAGCACATCCACCACCACCACAACTACCGTGCTCACCACCATCCGCACATCCACCACCACCACGACGACCGTGTACATCACCATCAGTCACTGAAGCATGGAAACAATGCAGTCACTAATTCTCATAAAACTCTTATAAATAATTGAAATAAATATCATAATTAAAGAGGCAAATATCACATGTATTAATAAACGTGCTTATATTAAACGTGCTTATATTAAAAAATATTGTTTTAAATTAAATATCACATGTACTAATAAACGTGCTTATATTAAACGTGCTTATATTAAAAAATATTGTTTTAAATTAATTTAAAATATGTTCATTACACTAATATATCTACATTGCTGTAAACTGTTTTTCACTTCTTGATTCATGAGTTTTTCCATCCAGTCTATTATAAGCCACGTGCAAATGAAGCCACATGAATGTGCAACTTTTTAAATAAAAGTATTATATAGGAATATACATGAATATGAAATAAACCTTTTCTGGTACCCATGTTTGGTTAAGGAAATCTTGGGAAAGAATGCTGGTGCCTTTTAGCATTTTCACTATAAGATTTCAACTAGAACTCCGCGAGTTGGATGTGTCGCCTGACGAATTATTTACTGTCGACATTATAGCTGTTAGATTGGCATTTTATTCATTTATAGACAATGATGTTGCCATTTAACTTTCAAGTGTTGGTGGCATTTGATAGTTTACGAGATATGCCACGGACAAAACCTAAGCAAGAAAATTAACAAAGGGCAATAACTCTAAAAAATATGGCAGCAAGAGTAACGGTTCTTGTGCACTGCACTTGCCCTCAATGAGATCTATCTAGCTATGAAGTTTCAAGTTGATACCTCTTATATTCTTCAAGATATGCCCCGGACAAAACTAACAAAGGGCAATAACTCTAAAAATATGGCAGCAAGAGTTACGGTTCTTGTGCACTGCACTTGCCCTCAATGAGATCTATCTAGCTATGAAGTTTCCAGTTGATACCTCTTATATTCTTCAAGATATGCCCCGGACAAAACTTTAAGCATGAAAATTAACAAAGGGCAATAACTCTAAACATATAGATGCAAGAGTTACGGTTTTTCTGCACTGCACTTTCCCTCAATCAGATATACCTACGGAATAAGTTTCAGGTTGATACCTCCTATAGTTTACGAGATATGCCACGGACAAAACCTAAGCAAGAAAATTAACAAAGGGCAATAACTCTAAAAATATGGCAGCAAGCGTTACGGTTCTTGTGCACTGCACTTGTCCTCAATGCGATCTATCTAGCTATGAAGTTTCAAGTTGATACCTCTTATATTCTTCAAGATATGCCCCGGACAAAACTTTAATCATGAAAATTAACAAAGGGCAATAACTTTAAAACTAAGAAAGCAAGAGTTACTGTTATTGTGCACTGCACTTGCCCTCCATGAGATCTATCTACATATGAAGTTTCAAGTTGATAGCTCTTATATTCTACAAGATATGCCCCGGACAAAACTTTAAGCATGAAAAATAACAAACGGCAATAACTCTAAAAATATGGGAGCAATAGTAACAGCTCATGTGCACTGCACTTGCCCTCAATTAGATCTATCTACATATGAAATTTCAAGTTGATACCACTAATAGTTTAGGAGATATACCCTGGACAAGCGAAAATGGGACGCGGACGCCGCCGCCGCCGCCGAAAAAAGTAAGCCCTATATGTCGTCTTTTCAGGCGACACAAAAACCATCAGAAAATGCCTTTTTCAGTTTTCGTGTTTTTCTTAAAAAATAAATATAATTTGTTAATTTGACAAACATTTAAGAAATTAATTCAAAACTAATGATTTAATAATAAAGAATTGAAAATGATGTCCATAAATTTTTTATATGAACAAATTTAAATACATATCTTTGTGTTGATAATGTTGTTCAAAGCATATTGTGCAAACATGACTGCCAAAGTAGTCCAATCACAACACCATCATGACAGCCACCACCACCACCACCGCCATGCGAATGTATCTCCATACCACCAATCTAAATAAAACAGCTTAGGTTATGTGGACAAGACATTTAAACTTAGGGATAATCATCATTATCATTATCATCATCACCATCATAATAATCATCGTATGACCACAATGACAAACAATATGACCACCACCACAATCATCATCGTCATCACCATCACCACCAACACCACGATCACCAGCATCACCATCACTAACAACCATCATCATCATCATCATCATCATCATCATCATCATCATTATCATCATCATCATCATCATCATTGCCATCATCATCACAACAACAACCACCAGCACCATCATCATCATCAACATAACAATCATCATCTACTGTGAAATCATTAATGTTCGTGGGGCATTAATGTTCGTGGTTTTCGTGGGTTGGGTGATCCACGAATTCAAGATCCCACGAAATATAAACACTTTATTCACTTTTTCAATTGCCTTGTTACGTACATACTCTAGTATATTCTTTACAGAGGTCGCAGTATACAGTGTTAAAACCTGTCTCACTGTATGACTTACGATCATTATTCTGTTAATATATTACTAGTATAACTGCCTTTAACAAATAATGAACCAAATCAATTAAATGTGTTTAATGCAGCAAATGATAGTTATAAGCACGTGGTTAAACGTGTGCTGTTAATGAAAATCTCCAAGTTTACAAGATGTGCGTGATGAGTGTCCATACTCGATTTTTTTATTTAATGAAATAATTAATCGATTACTAGTACATTGAAGGTTAATAAGCACCGAACGTGACAATATACGCACCTTTTCGGTGTTTTCACAGTTTGCAAATTCTTAATTGGCATTCAATGGCTTCCCCTATCTGTATTTATGATCAGGGTACATCTTCTTTTATTACCTTTATTCCCAATTAAATCGATAATTGACATGGGTATATGCACTAATTGGCATGTCGTACCACATTAGCGAGTTTGTATCTTTATTTACATCTCATCATTGCACATACCATAAAACACATACAATGTAAAATAACATTAAAAAACAGTGCAATGCCATTCCATTCGGAATTATAAGAGATGGTCCATGACCTTTTACAATAATATTTTACCTATCTACAAAATATTCATGTACATGTATTCTAAAAGCTAACAGATTTGCTAAATTTATCAATAAAGCGAGTGTCATAAACCGAGTGACGTATAAGACGGAAATCACGGGCCAGCGCGTGGATATTATGCAGACGATCTAGGACGATCGCATCTTCGATTATTTTTTTCCAAAAATGAAAATCCACGAATTCAAGTACCCACGAAATTGTTTTTTTTCGACAAACCACGAAATTTCATGCCCACGAACATTAATGATTTCACAGTAAATGCAATACCAAAATCACAATCCATTTCATTCTCATTGTATTGACTTTGTTCACCTGGTCAAGTTCAGCCATTGAGTCTTCATTGCCTGTACACCCATAGCCAACTCCACTGCTAGAGGCATCTCTTCTGGGTAGTTAGACACTTCCAGTAATTCAGACGCTAAAAAAGTGAAACAGCTGGAATCTCTTATTTTAGTTAAGAATGTATGCATAATCAAAACAAGTATCAAATCATGTATGTATATGAAACAAAAATAGTTATATTATTTTATAGTTTCATACACTAAGATCACTTTTTGTCTACAGTATTAGCACTATCTATATATTTACCTAAAGGTGCTAAGTTTCATTCACTTTGATCACCCGCTTCAATCCTGCTGTCAAGCTACTGTCCTCAGTGAGTTATCTCTCATAACCAACCCAAATGCATGTGTCAACACTTCAAGTGGACAGTTGGGCACTTCCCAGTACAGTGGGCACTGAAATATTGAACTGATGCAGTAATTTATTTCAATAAAGAGTTTATATATATAAAATTAAAACAAGTAGCTTAATCAAACAAACACATATTAAACATATTTAATGTTAATTAACTAATATTATTCAATGGAAATAAAGAATAAACATCTCTACTATAACAAGAACCACCATTGCTCATTTAAATTTAAATTGACAGTTGTGTTTATAACTTTTACGACACCTTTCACCATATGGTAACAATACATTTAAAAATAGAATAAATTAAACCTTTCTTAAATGATACGTATTGCTTTTGATGTTTTTTGTTTGCGAAATGTTTTTGGAAGTTTGTCTAATTGACCCACCAACTTCGGGCCCCAGCGGGATTTTTGCAGAATAACACAGGTTTTTTCAACCTCACTCTTCAACCTTCTGGGGAAAATTCCTGCGGGGTTTCAATAAAACAAGATTTAAGTTATTTTAGCTCAAAACAACATCTTATACCAAAAGGAGCTTCGACACCGGAAATGAAATAACGTGAAACAAAAAAACAAAACTTTTCTGTACAACGAAATCAATATAAGCCTTGTTTTTGAGATTATTTACATTACTTTTAAGTAAATAGCTTCTTTGATGGACTATTTAGAGTTATTTCTTTCATTTGAAAATTCCATTTACTTAATGCATATTTTACGGGAGAAAAACCCAGCAAAAATCAAGTACGCCATTTAATGAAAAATAGCAAGATATAAATTACACTTTAAAATTCATCTTCCAGCGGTTTGATGTTGTTTAGATGTAAAGTTGTTAAACATATTTATATTGAGTAAATGATATAAAGTTAACATGTGTTTATAATATTTATTATTTTTAACTTTAACTTTATATTTAACAGATCTTAATAGTTAGTTGTATGTAACCTTCAGCATCGTCAATATACAGACGTCGCAAAATCTAGTTATGTTATGGCCTTGTCACCATCAGTGATCTTCCAGTTTATTTATTGCCTAAATGATAACTTTCATTAAAGGCTTTAAAATTTCATTTAAAAACTACAAAGTGATATATAATTTTGTTTAAATAATGGATAACTACCCCCCTCCCCTCCCCTCCACTACCATTAAACATTTTTACATTTTGAAGCTGCACTCTCACAGATTTGCCGTTTTAACAGATTTTATTTTATTTTTTACGTTTTGTCTTTGAATGAGCAAATTTTTGTGTGAATATCTGCAAACCAGTGTTCAAAGACTGCTGACGAAATATAAGATCGCAGATTTTTAATTTTCAGTTCGAAAACTAATTTCAGAGTTACTTACAGTTTAAGAAAAATGCATAAAAAATGAATTTTTGAACTAAAAAAGAAAAATCTGTGACTATTTTTAGACTGTCGGCTGCAAGCCGACAGTCTTTAGAGAGCGGTATTTCAGAAACGCGACTAGTCGCCTGACACGACATATTGAACATGAATATATTAATACACACCACCTGCGTAGCAACAGAACTACTTACGTGAATGTGGGGCGTCAAGTACCTGCTTATGTGTATTTAACGCGTTATTGCCTTTTTTATGACAAACATTGCGTGTTACTCTTAGTATAGTTGTACCGTTGCAATTTGGTGAGTTTTATTGAACAAAATAATGAAAAATAATGAAAGTATAGCAATTACATACGAAGTCATTTTACCCTACATCCAAGAGTAAGCTACACCACATGTTTGCACACCGTGTGACGTCACACATATCCCGGCATTCAAGACTGACCCGGCAAACCCCGGCAAAGAACTTATTTTATGAATGAAAGCTATTAAGAAATAAATCATACGCGGTTAAAGAGTTCATGTCATGTAATATTTTGTGAAATAGCTTTTATGTTTCAAATGATTTTTTTCAGCAGCAATCGAACTATTGTATTTGTTTGAGTAAATTATTTGGATTATACCTATCACAGTGTGTCAACGTTATGCCTATTGTTATTTTGGACTATAGGGTGTAGTTTTTAAAGTCATACACAATATGGCGGCGATTATGCGGAAATGAAATTGTATGTTACTTCGAACATGTTCTTCTACAAAATAACCGACCTGTATTTAGTGCTATTGCTTTAACATCAATCGAAGCAAAAATGGCATCAATGTATGCGTCTAAAAATGTTAAATTTAGATGGAGACAATCCAGAAATGAGCTGCCAGGAAGTGATCGATTTCGGACACGAAGGTACATGTACATTAGTCTGAAATAATAGGCGTGTTATACGGGATTCTTCCAATCCCTAACGTCTAAACGGTTTTGTGCAAAAAGCGGGGCTGTTTGAAAAATATTGAAATTGTATTAAGTGAAGTATTTTATGGAAATGGATAATAAAGTAAAGATTTATATTCATATTTTACCATGGAAGTGCAAAGCTATTTTGCAAAAAAACAAGCATTTAATGCATTAAAACACATTATTCACCTTTTCATTAAAAGGAAAGTTGACTGACACAGACAACAATTATGCCAAGTGGAACAACTTGACCCAATCGTAATAATTCGGCCACCTCCTACAAGCTTCGAGATAATACAATCGTAACAACTCGGCCTTGGCCGAACAATCTGAACACCTCAGCCAGTATCCAACAGGGATTGACTATCTCGAAGCTTACCGAAGATGGCGAGTTGTTACAATTGATGGCCGAAATGTTCCGATTGTTGTAAAATTGTGAACTTCAGCCTTGCAGGTGCCCTTCATGTATATTTTGTTATGTTTTGACAGAATGAAATGAAGAAAAAACCATCAAACTCATAAGTATTTGCTTGATATTACTTTTTGGTTACGGAATTTATATAAAATAACATTATCTGGTAATATTTCTTGTTTTTATGATATGTTATAGATGCAATATGCTTTAACCCGGAATCCCTATCGGAATAACTACCCACTTTTCGTACAAAACAATTTGTACGTGAAGGATTTGCTGTATCAAAAATCGTAAAAAAATCTGTCAACGTACAATTATTACGACTAGAAGGTAATCTAGCTGATCTTCATCTCTTAGTCTAAATATTTGTACGTTGACGGACTCTTTTTACGATTAAAAAAATGTATATATATATATGTATATATATATGGCAAATCCTTCACTACAACATCTTCATGTTACTTTCAATTCAGAGTTGATTATTCACTAAAATTATTTCGCATTTTTAATTGTTGTTTAACCTGAAACGTCTCAACCATCAAAAAAGAACATATATGCTTCAATAGTCTAAAAAAATAGACGTGTTATATGGGATTCTTCCAATCCCTTACGTCTAATCGGGTTTGTGCAAAACAGGGTGGGGGTTGAAAGATATTGAAATCGTAGTTAGATAAGTATTATATGTTTGAAATAGATATTAAAGGTTTTATATTCGTATTTTAGTTATTATCATGTAAGTGCAAAGATTTTTTTCACAAAACAAGTATTTAATGCATTTAAACACAACCATTTTACATCTATGTAAATATATGCACCGCAGTCTTGCAGGTGATCTTCATGTATAACAGTTTATATCATTATGTTTTGACAGTATTAAATGAAGAAAAACACTCATCAAACTCATAATAATTCGTCAGCTTTTATTTTTTGTGTACATAACTCATATTTTAGATATATATAATTATCTGACCCAGAGTCCCAATCGGAATAGCTACTCACTTTTGGTACAAAAAAATTGTATGTGAAGGATATGCCATTTCAAAATTTGTAAAAAGATCAGTTAAGTCACTATTATTTGGACTAGTGCTTCAAGTGTTTGATTTATTGACTCTATAATGTATAATGCACCTGTCAATTGTAGAGCCAAGCTGGGAGCTGCCTAAAAATCAGTTACCCAGTTAGCTCAGTTTGACAGATCTCCATGCAAGTGTTCACATGGTCGTGGGTTCAAGCACCATATCAGTAGCATCTTTTCTCAAAGGTTTACTTTAGAACCCATCATCCAGGAGTAAACAATTACCGGGTATGATTTTTTTATTAAATATTACAGGCCATGTTCTTTTGTAAACTTTCAGATTGAGAAGTGCCTGAATACAAGGCTAGTATTGTTAACATCATCTGATACAATCAACTGGAACAAAGCTGAAGTGGCTGCCTGACCTGACTTAAAAATTGGATGGCAGTATATCAGACTAGAAGATTACAAGTATTGAGGTGGACAAAATGAAACATGAGCCTACCAAAGCTGACAGATTGCACAAGAAACACATAAATGCAGGTATTTACTGAGATATTGTAATTATTTTTTGAAACTTCTCATTCATTTAGGAAGTTCAGTTGAAACAGAGTTGGCAAAAAAATGAACAAAGGTATATACATTTTGAATTCTAATTCAAATGAGAACTTTACTGGCCAGCACAGAATGGTAAAATGCTAGTCTACCAATATCAATGTGCCTGGTTCGAATCAGTAAAGCTGATGAATGTACTGGCTGTGTAGCCAGGATGTGAGTAGGTCTGCACTTGGCTAATAAGGCGTATCATATGTTTAAGCTGCACTCTCACAGATTGTCTGTTTTACCAACTCTTTTTTTTATTTCTTGGTATTGTAATGAATTATTTTATGCGAATTTCTGAACACTGGTCATAACAGACAACTGGAAAAAGGGGATCGCTGCTTTCTTATACTAATTCAGTCAAAAAAGACAACTGAAAATATTGGAACGCTGTTTTCTTAGTTTAATACGGTCAAAAGATGATGTTCTGTGCCAAAAATCTCATTATTAGTAAAGCGTTAGTAATGCTTTTAACCATAAAACTAATAGTTACAAATGTAAATATAAAAAACATGATCTTATCTTTTGTCAGCAGTCTTATTTCATCAGTTTTCATACTGCTTTTCATTAGCTTATTCCAAGCCAAAAAGTAAAAGAAGTTGTCAAAACCTTCAGTGACTGAGAGTGCAGCACTCTTACAGATTGAATGTTTTGACTACTTTATTTATTTTTTGTCTTGGAACGGGCCAATTTATGTGAAAATGCATGTTAACCATTCATATAAGATTGCTGACAATAAATTTGTCAGAAAATGTTATTTGTAAGTTCAAAATGTTTTATGCATTTTTCTTAAACCGTTAGTAACGCTTTAAGCCATAAAACCTTTGTTTTCAACCTGAAATATGGAAGTCTGCAATCTAATATTTTGTCAGTAGTCTTATATCACTGGTTTACAGATATTTTAGCAAAAAAATAGGTCATTCCAAGACAAAAAATACAAAAGTTGTAAAAACAGTAAATCTGTGAGAGTGCAGCTTTAAATGACTAAATGTTTTGATTTGGCTCAATTTTCACCTAAAATCTTATAGTTTTGTGGCATCTAAATGGTTTGTTTTTAACAACATTACATGTGCATATGTATATATTTGTTCTTAAATTTGTAATTTAGATTGGAAGATTCATTCTCTGGAAAGTAGAAAAGGGCATGTTACATACTGTTATCACTGCCATGACAGAAACCATATTGAGGAGCTGGTCCACCTGTAGGAAGAATTGCTCTATTGGTTGGAGCAGCACTATTACCCAGCCATACACCAGCACTTAGTTTGTCATAGGGAGCATTTCTGAGCAGTTATGGAGACCACTAACTATGCAGGTATGTCATAATCAAAATCTTGGTTTATGTATTTTTTTTATAATTTAGCATCTGTTGAGAAGAAATTTATTCCTAGATTGAAGGCACACACTATAGATTGATGCCCAAAAATATATTTCTTATTTTAATGCATTATCATGTCTAACTCATTTGACTTAAATGATCAAAGCAAAAGAAATGCAAATGATTAATCTGCAGATATACAAATGTAAGCTTTATTAACTGGGGAAATTGTTGCCACTTGTCTATTAATTAAAGAACACATTTATAATTAATAATGTTTAATCTGTACACAAATCATGTGCCTGTTTTAACCATCAATGTCAAAGAGTCCAGCATGGTAATGCATTAAATTGAAAAAAAAATGCATTAATTTATATGAACCCTTTAAAACAAAGACATTTCCTAAATCCAATAAAAAATAATTGAATATTGATGCAGAGTTCAGTTAGAATATGATATAACTTTTTTGCAGTTGTTGCAGTGAAACTTGCACCAGTGTGTTTTCTGTGGAGATAAAGAGATAGTGTCCAGCAATGAAGACCCAATTCAAGATCTGACCTTGTAAGGCCAATATGAAATAACTGTGTGGGAAAATGGGAAAAACCTGCAGTCAGGAATGCACGGAAATCATCAAAAGAACAGTGTTAAATTAATCTTGAATAACTTGACATTTATTTTGTTTGACATATTTATTCATGGTGCAGTGAAAACATTCTTTTTTTTCTCATGGTTATTTAAATTTAGAATTGATAGGAGGGAACATCACTATGTAGTTTTATGTTCATAGTCAGATCAAAACCCATGTACATGCCCAAATGAGCATTCGAAAATATCAAAATGGTACTTGTTGTATGTAGTGTAAGTTAATTAACATAATAAACAAAAGTATTTAAACAATTTCAATTTATTATGCCCCTTTCAAAGAAGAGGAGTATATTGCTTTGCACATGTTGGCCGCTACGTCCGTCTGTCTGACAGTAGACCAAAGCTTTTCCGGGTGATAACTCTACAATTCCTAGACCTATTGTCAAACTTGACATGAAAGTTTGGTTTAACCAGTAGATGACCCCTTTTGATTTTAGGGGTAATATGGTCAAAGGTCACAGTGACCTTGAACAGGAAGGTGTCAAACCATACATCTGACTGATAAGTTGACAATGCCTGCACCTATGGCCCTGAAACTCAACCTGGAGGCTAAGTCTGACTATTAGAAGATCCTATTGATTTAAGGGGTCATTGGGTCAAAAGTCAAGGTCACAGTGACCTTGAATGCTAAAAGATTGTACTAATAATGACTGGACAAAGCCTGCACCCATGGCCCTTCAACAACTTGACTTTGGGGTTGGGCCTGACCAGTAGGTGAGCCCTATTGATTTGTCACAGACCATTGAACGCAAAAAGCTTGCCTGTGTGACAACTCGACAAAGTCTGCACCCATGGCCTTTAAACTTGAAATTTAGGTTTGGGGTGACCAGCAGATGACCCCTTTGAATTTGGAGGTCAAGGTCACATCTCCAATATTGGTCATTAAAACTATGTCATTTACTTATTCCCTGCTGCTAAGAGGATACATGTTTATCAGCAAACATCAGCCATCATCTGAATATGAGTGAAAACTGTACCAACTACCCTCATACTTTGAATAGCATAATCTTAAAACTGCCTCAAAGGCATCTTTTGTCAATGAAAAACCAGCTGTCATTTCGGTCCATGCATATTTCATTCAATTGTCCAGATATTCTTGACAACATGGCGCTAATTAATGCTGCAGATTTGAAATTTAAGACATTAGTTTTTTTTCTTCAGCACCATGCAGATTTATTAACACTTTTATAATAAAAACAAACTAGAAAACAAATTTTAAAGATATTAGTTTTTTTTTCATGGTATGATGCCACAGCACCATGCAGATTTGTTTTCAATTTAATATCAAAGAAAGTAACTCGAGCACAAATTTTGTAGATATGTGGACTCTGTTGATAGAAGTTCTGGGAGGCATTTTTAGGCTTGAAAGAGCATTTAAAGTTATATTTTTATTTTGTCCCTTGAATCTTGGGTATAGTTTGTATTGTATTTGCATTTTAAAGACATTGGCTTCAACAGACCATAATGAAATGAAGGAATGTAATTGCTTACTGAAACTGTTATAAGCGACGTCATAAATTGAAGCAATTTTAACATAATGAATATGCATTGAACTAATTTAAAGCGGTTCAAAATTAGGAAATTTGAATTAAGAATCTTGTAGGCCATTGGATACATGATTAAGTAGGGCCAATATATTTGTGCTTATTATAATCACATTTATCCTTCTTCATCTACCTTAAAGAGTGGTAATCATTTGTATGAAATCATTTGATCATGTTTCATTTGAAAGAACTTTGCGGTAGTGTTTGCTTGCTTCAGTTACGTCACCGACAGTCTTGCAGCGCTTTCAGCGCTTTGATTTATCAGCAGACTTATATGAATGCATTTTCACGTTCCATGACAAAAACAAATGTTGACAAAATGTTCAATCTGTGAGAGTGCAGATTTAATAATAAATTATGTGATGTAAAGTTTATGAGATAATTGAATACAGAAAACATTGATAGTGAATAATCAGGGCTTTTTCTAAAGTACCCACGGGTCCGACTATCGGACCCATTCCCAACGCAAAATATATGATATTTTTCCCAATCTTCAGAAAAACTCCCAATCAAAAGTAAAAAAAAAAATAAGAAAACAAAATTATTATTTTTTTAATGAAAGTCTGGATTAAGAAGTAAGGATTATGAATGAATTTAAATAAGGTTGTGCTAAAAGTAAGATAAAATATAAGGGTTATTTTTAATTCTGGTTACATTATTCATTCATGCATTTCTTTGGGCTGATTGGGGACACAGTAGGCCCCTTGGTCTTAGGGATGTACTCTGATGAGTAGTTTTTAGACTGTCGGCTGCAAGCCGACAGTCTTTAGAGAGCGGAATTTCAGAAACGCGACTAGTCGCCTGACACGACATATTGAACATGAATATATTAATACACACCACCTGCGTAGCAACAGAAATACTTGCCATTTTTATGACAAACATTGCGTGTTACTCTTAGTATAGTTGTACCGTTGCAATTTGGTGAGTTTTATTGAATAAAGTAATGAAAAATAATGAAAGTATAGCATTTACATACGAAGTCATTTTACCCTACAACCAATAGTAAGCTACACCACATGTTTGCACCCCGTGTGACGTCACACATATCCCAGCATTCAAGACTGACCCGGCAAACCCCGGCAAAGAACATATTTTATGAATGCTATTAAGAAATAAATCATACGCGGTTAAAGAGTTCATATCGTGTAATATTTTGTTAAATAGCTTTTATGTTTCAAATGATTTATTTTCAGCAGCAATCGAACAATTGTATTTGTTTGAGTAAGTTATTTGGATTATAACTATCACAGTGTTTCAACGTTATGCCTATTGTTATTCTGTACTATAGGGTGTAGTTTTTAAAGTCATACACAAGATGGCGGCGATTATGCGGAAATGAAATTGAATGTTACTTCGAACACGTTCCTCTACAAAATAACCGACCTGTATTTAGTGTTATTGCTTCAACATCAATCGAAAAAAAATGGCATCAATGTATGCGTCTAAAAATGTTAAATTTAGATGGAGACAATCCAGAAATGAGCTGCCAGGAAGTGATCGATTTCGGACACGAAGGTGCATGTACATTAGTCTGAAATAATAGACGTGTTATACGGGATTCTTCCAATCCCTAACGTCTAAACGGGTTTGTGCAAAAAGCTGGAGTGTTTGAAAAATATTGAAATTGTATTAAATGAAGTATTTTATGGTTGAAATAGATATTTAAGGTTTATATTCATATTTTACCATGGAAGTGCAAAGCTATTTTGCAAAAAAGCATTTAATGCATTAAAACACAGTTTTTACCTTTCCATTGAAAGGAAAGTTGACTGACACAGACAACAATTATGCCAAGCGGAACAACTTGACCCAATCGTAATAACTCGGCCACCTCCGACAAGCTTCGAGATAATACAATCTTAACAACTCGGCCATGGCCGAACAATGGGAACACCTAGGCCAGTATCCAACAGGAATTGACTATCTCGAAGCTTACAGAAGATGGCGAGTTGTTACAATTGATGGCTGAAATGTTCCGATTGTTGTAAAATTGTGAACTGCAGCCTTGCAGGTGCCCTTCATGTATATATTGTTATGTTTTGACAGAATGAATTGAAAAAAACAACATTAAACTCATAATTATTTGCTGGATATTACTTTTTGGTTACGGAATTTATATAAAATAACATTATCTGGTAATATTTCTTTTTTTTATGAAATGTTATAGACGCAATATGCTTTAACCCCGGAATCCCGATCGGAATAACTACCCACTTGTCGTACAAAACAATGTGTACGTGAAGGATTTGTTGTGTCAAAAATCGTTAAAAAATATGTCAACGTACAATTATTTGGACTAGAAGGTACATCTAGCTGATCCACATCTCTTAGTCTAAATATTTGTACATTGACGATTCAAAAAAAATACATATATTTACATTATATAAATATGGCAAATCCTCCATTACAACATCTTCATGTTACTTTCAATTCAGAGTTAATTATTCACTAAATTTATTTTGTATTTTTAATTGTTGTTTAACCTGAAACGTCTCAACCATCAAAAAAGAACATATGTGCTTCAATAGTCTAAAAAAAATAGACGTGTTATATGGGATTCTTACAATCCCTTACGTCTAATCGGGTTTGTGCAAAACAGGTGGGGGGGGGGGGTTGAAATATATTGAAATCGTAGTTAGATAAGTATTATATGTTTGAAATAGATATTAAAGGTTTATATTCGTATTTTAGTTATAACCATGTAAGTACACAGATTTTTTTCACAAAACAAGCATTTAATGCATTTAAACACAACCATTTTACCTTGCATAGCAACTGGACCATCTCAGGTTAACTTCGAGATAGACCAGTCACCTTTTGTATATATAATTTTAACAACTTGACCATGGCCAAAAGGCTCCGATTGTTGTTAATCTATGTACCGCAGCCTTGCAGGTGCTCTTCATGTAAAACAGTTTATATCATTATGTTTTGACAGTATGAAATGAAGGAAAACACTCATCAAAATAATTCGGCGCATTTTATTTTTTGTGTACATAACTCATATTTTAGATAATTATCTGACCGGAATCCCAATCAGAATAGCTACCCACTTTTGGTACAACAAAAAATGTATGTAAAGGATATGCCATTTCAAAATTTGTAAAAAGATCAGTCAAGTTACTATTATTTGGACTAGTGCTTCAAGTGTTTGATTTATTTTCTTTATAATGTATAATGCACCTGTCAATTGTAGAGCCAAGCTGGGAACTGCCTAAAAATCAGTTACCCGGTTAGCTCAGTTTGACAGATCTCCATGCAAGTGTTCACATGGTCGTGGGTTCAAGCACCATACCAGTAGCATCTTTTCTCACAGGTTTACTTTAGAACCCATCATCCAGGGGTTGACAATTATAATTTTTTTATTAAATATTATAGGCCATGTTTTTTTGTAAACTTTCAGATTGAGAAGTGCCTGGATACAAGGCTAGTATTGTTAACATCATCTGATACAATCAACTGGAACAAAGCTGAAATGGCTGCCTGACCTGACTTAAAAATCGGATGGCAATACATCAGACTAGAAGATTATTAGTAATGAGATGGACAAAATGAAACATGAGCCTACCAAAGCTGACAGATTGCACAAGAAACACATAAATGCAGGTATTTACTGAGATATTGTAATTATTTTTTGAAACTTCTCATTCATTTAGGAAGTTCAGTTGAAACAGAGTTGGCAAAAATGAACTAAGGTATATACATTTTGAATTCTAATTTTTAAATGAGAACTTTACTGGCCAGCACAGATTGGTAAAATGCTAGTCTACCAATATAAATGTGCCTGGTTCGAATCAGTAAAGCTGATGAATGTACTGGTTGTGTAGCCAGGATGTGAATAGGTCTGCACTTGGCTGATAATGCATATCACTTTAAATGTTTAAGCTGCACTCTCACAGATTGTCTGTTTAACTAACTCTTTTTTTATTTCTTGATCTTGTAATGAATTATTTTATGCGAATTTCTGAACACTGGTCATAACAGACAACTGGAAAAAGTAGATCGCTGCTTTCTTATATTAATTCAGTCAAAACGACAAGTGAAAATATTGGAACGCTGATTTCTTATTTTAATACGATCAAAAGATCGTGTTCTATGCCAAAAATCTCATTATTAGTAAAGCGTTAGTAATGCTTTTAACCATAAAACAATTAGTCACAAATGTAAATGTAAAAAGAACATGATCATATCTTTTGTCAGCAGTCTTATATCATCAGTTTTCATACTGCTTTTCATTAGCTTATTCCAAGCCAAAAAGTAAAAGAAGTTGTCAAAACCTTCAATCTGTGACTGAGAGTGCAGCACTCTCACAGATTGAACATTTTGACTACTTTATTTATTTTTTGTCTTGGAATGGGCCAATTTATGTGAAAATGCATGTTAACCATTCATATAAGATTGCTGACAATAAATAAGTCAGAAAATGTTTATATTAAAGTTCAAAATGTTTTATGCATTTTTCTTAAATCGTTAGTAACGCTTTAAGCCATAAAACCTTAGATTTCGACCTGAAATATGGAAGTCTGCAATGTAATATTTTGTCAATAGTCTTATATCACTGGTTTGCAGATTTTTATGCAAAAAATAGGTCATTCCAAGACAAAAAATACAAAAGTTGTAAAAACAGTAAATCAGTCAGAGTGCAGCTTTAAATGACTAAATGTTTTGATTTGGCTCAATTCTCACCTAAATTCTTATAGTTTTGTTGCACCTAAATGGTTTGTTTTTAACAATATCACACTTGCATATGTATAAATTTGTTCTTAAATTTGTAATTTAGATTGGAGGATTCATTCTCTGGAAAATAGAAAAGGGCATGTTACATACTGTTATCATTGCCATGACAGAAACCATATTGAGGAGCTGGTCCACCTGTAGAAAGAATTGCGCTATTGGTTGGAGCAGCACTATTCCCCAGCCATACACCAGCACTTAGTTTGTCATAGGGAGCATTTCTGAGCAGTTATGGAGACCGCTAACTATGCAGGTATGTCATAATCAAAATCTTGGTTTATATATTTTTTTTATAATTTAGCATTATGTTGAGAAGAAATTTATTTCTAGATTGAAGGCACACACTATAATTTGATGCCCAAAAATATATTTCTTATTTTTATGCGTTATCATGTCTAACTCATTTGACTTAAATGATCAAAGCAAAAGAAATGCAATTGATTAATCTGCAGATATGCAAATGTAAACTTTTTAACTGGGGAAATTGTTGCCACTTGTCTACTTATTAAAGAACATATTTATAATTAATAATGTTTAATCTGTACACAAATCATATGCCTTCTTTGTTTTAACCATCAATGTCAAAGAGTCCAGCATGATAATGGATTAAATTGAAAAAAAATGCATTAATTTATATGAACCCTTTAAAACAAAGACATTTCCTAAATCCAATAAAATATAATTGAATATTGATGCAGAGTTCACTTAGAATATAATATAACTTTTTTTGCAGTTGTTGCAGTGAAACTTGCATCAGTGTGTTTTCTGTGGCAATAAAGAGATAGTGTCCAGCAATGAAGATCCAACTCAAGATCTGACCTTGTAAGGCCAGTATGAAATAACTGTGTGGAAAAATGGGAAAAACCTGCAGTCAGGAATGCATGGAAATCATCAAAAGAACAGTGTTAAATTAATCTTGAATAACTTGACATTTATTTTGTTTGACATATTTATTCATGGTGCAGTGAAAACATGTTTTTTTTTCCTCATGGTTATTTAAATTTAGAATTGAATTTAGAATTGATAGGAGGGAACATCATTATGTAGTTTCATGTTCATAGTCAGATCAAAACCCATGTACATGTATAAATGAGCATTCGAAAATATTAAATTTTAATATTAAATAAATTTATTATGCCCCCTTCAAAGAAGAGGAGTATATTGCTTTGCACATGTTGGCTGCTACGTCCGTCTGTCTGACAGTAGACCAAAGCGTTTCCGGGTGATAACTCTACAATTCCTAGACCTATTGTCAAACTTGACATGAAAGTTTGGTTTAACCAGTAGATGACGCCTTTTGATTTTAGGGGTAATATGGTCAAAGGTCACAGTGACCTTGAACAGGAAGGTGTCAAAGCATGTCTGACTGATAAGAAGCCTGACTATTAGATGATCCTATTGATTTAAGGGGTCATTGGGTCAAAAGACAAGGTCACAGTGACCTTGAATGCTTAAAGGTTGTACTAATAATGACTGGACAAAGCCTGCACCCATGGCCCTTCAACAACTTGACTTTGGGGTTTGGCCTGACCAGTAGGTGAGCCCTATTTATTTGTCACAGAGACATTGAACGCAAAAAGCTTGCCTGTGTGACAACTCGACAAAGTCTGCACCCATGGCCTTCAAACTTGAAATTTTGGTTTGGGGTGACCAGCAGATGACCCCTTTGAATTTGGAGGTCAAGGTCACAACTCCAATATTGGTCATTAAAACTATGTCATTTACTTATTCCCTGCTGCTAAGAGGATACATGTTTATCAGCAAATATCAGCCATTATCTGAATATGATTGAAAACTTTACCAACTACCCTCATACTTTGAATAGCATAATCTTAAAACTGCCTCTAAGGCATCTGTTGTCAATTAAAAACCAGCTGTCATTTCGGTCCATGCATATTTCATTCAATTGTCCAGACATTCTTGACAACATGGCGCTAATTAATGCTGCAGGTTTAAAATTTAAGACATTAGTTTTTTTCTTCAGCACCATACAGATTTATTAACACTTTTATTATAAAAACAAACTAGAAACACATTTACAAGATATTGTTTTTTTTTCATGGTATGATGCCACAGCACCATGCAGATTTGTTTTCACTTTTATATCAAAGAAAGTAACTCAAGCTTAAAATTAATTTTGTAGATATGTGGACTCTGTTGATAGAAATTCTGGGAGGCATTTTTAGGCTTGAAAGAAGTTATACATTGTGTATTTTTATTTTGTCCCTTGAATCTTGGGTATAGTTTGTATTATATTTGCATTTTAAAGACATTGGCTTCAACAGACCCTAATGAACTGAAGGAATGTAATTGCTTACTGAAACTGTTAAAAGCGACGTCATAAATTGAAGCAATTTTAACATAAGGAATATGCATTTAACTACTTTAAAGCGGTAAAAACTTAGGAAACTTAAATTAAGAACCTTGTAGGCCATTGGATACATGATTAAGTAGGGCCAATATATTTGTGCTTATTATAATCACATTTATCCTTCTTCATCTACCTTAAAGAGTGTTCATCATTTGTATAAAATCATTTGATCACGTTTCATTTGAAAGAACTTTGCGGTAGTGTTTGCTTGCGTCAGTTACATCACCGACAGTCTTGCAGCGCTTTCAGCGCTTTGATTAATCTCCACTATAGAAAGCGTGAAAATGTAACACATTGGCTGATAGCTGGTCAGATCATTAATATATGTGATTTCAATCCTCTAGAGCAATTCAAACTCCATTAGTTGTCTTCATCACTGACAAAATTTGCACACCCAACTGAATAACAACAATAAGCCGCCATTTTGAATTGAACCGGAAGTACACTTCTGCAGACGATAATAGATGAAGCTTTCAATTTTCTTGTAGGTCAATCGACCATGATGGCAAACTGGTGATATTTTAACTATCACTTGTAAATTATTGTTGAACTAAATTAGTTTTGACTCCTTACTAAATGTACAAAATTATTCAATGGCAATATCAAGTGACTGTTATTTCTGGAAAGAGCATGTCAATCGTCAGTTTGAATTTTCTTATAAAAAATAATTTATTTTTTACAAAACAGTCATTAGCGCTTATTGCAATTTGCTTCATTACTTTGAAATGGTTTTACTTGTGTAATACTATCATTCGATCTAGAAAGAGACAATTTAAAGAAGTCGCAAAAATATGTGACAGTTTAGAATTTATGATTCGTGACAGCATTCATTTAATGTTCTAGGATGATGGGGTGAATAAAAACATGTGTAACTCATAATTGTTTATAATATTCATTAAAATACTTGTCCATTTTAGACTCAATGGAGACAAGAAATACACAACCAGTTATACAGTCAACTTTCTGCGTTACCGGTACGCCTGACCCCTGATCATTTTGACACCGTACAGAGCCCCAACCCACCAACATGTCGTGTACTGAATTTCTGCAGGTGCTCACTTGTTTGTGACACTAGGGTTATTGGAAAGGATTTCAGTTAAGATAATTTCAAAATTTATGAAGTTCTTTCTTGTCATGAAAGTGTCATTGTGGATTTAAATGGAACCAAATATATATTTGACAAAAGTGATAGTAGCTGTTAATACAAAGTTGTACATTTATTGTTTTACCCAGGACGACCCATTCCTCTCAAACATAGCCATTCTACTACAGAAAAATGCCCCTGAACTGTCATATGACTTGAGAACTTGATAGTAGATTGCAAATAGTTTACTTTTACTTTGAGGCGTATGTGAATCATCCTGTACCTACAATTAGTCCTGTTTCAACTGCAAAGTAAAACTTCAATGTGAATGACTTAAAATCTCATCAATTCTATAATCTTCTAGAGTTAAAATCATTTACAATAAGCCTTATTTAAAGAAAGAAGACTTTATTTTAAACTTGCTTCTTATCATTAAAATCTTAATTCAATGTTGTATATTTTTCAGGGAAAACAGACTTAAAATAAAGGATGACAACTGCCATTTGAGAAAGAAAAGGAGTACATGGGCGATACATACTACTGCACTACAGTATAGAATAAAATCATCTACCGACCCCATGTTAGTTACTGTGGGCATCAACATTGATACAGATGCAATTTTGGAAACTGTTCAGAAATATGAGTTACACTATCTTAACTAAAGAAGAAATAAAAAACGTTGTATACTGTAAAGTGAAGGACTGGTTTACACTAACTAGTTGCTAAAAACGTTTGGCAAGTTGCTGTGATTAAATAAATTACAAACTTACACATCAACCCTCAAGAAGAAGAACCATCATCATCTAGAATGATTGCATCATTTGGCAAGGTGTATATACTCACAACATTGTTATGTGTCATAAGAAGTGGAAGTGTTCTATAAGGACAACTTCCTGACAAAACCATAGAACTGTCATATTTTCAATGCTTAGTCTTGTTTCATTATAACTATTTAAACCATTATAAACATTAGTATCATAAATTAATGTGTGTTCATTTGCATTACTTAGTT
This sequence comes from Mya arenaria, assembly GCF_026914265.1. Classification (NCBI taxonomy): domain Eukaryota; kingdom Metazoa; phylum Mollusca; class Bivalvia; order Myida; family Myidae; genus Mya; species Mya arenaria. The sequence continues at coordinate 34,569,105 of NC_069137.1, read as the reverse complement.
TTTTTAATATCAAATGTTTTTGTTCTTTAAGATTTTGTTGTGTAATGCTGTTGATTAAGCTGACCTTGAAGTAAATCTGCTGTAACATGTAATATGGATATTGTTTTTAATTAATGTCACAGATTCTAGTGGTATTCCAGTAAAAGTATACCTCTGGTATTCACTGGTATTGTAGTATACCAGCGGTAAACTTTTAGTGGAATACCACCAAAATTTACCGCTGGTAATCCACTGAAATACCATTGGTATACCACCGGCATACCGCTGGTATTACAGTGGTATTCCACTGACATTTTTACTGAGGCCGCGACGTTGACAATCAAATGATGACAATAGGTTGTCATTTTTTTCAGACGAGCTTATAAAATGTACGAATTTTACAGTGTTTAGGCCACTCCTTTTTTATTTTTTGGTTTACAAGAATTTTTGAAAAAAATGTCCACTGGGTGGTCGAAAAAAAAAAAAAAAAAAAAGGAAAAAAGTCACAAAACATACTCTTAAAGGGTGAAAATAAGAGAGCAACATAACAACGTTGAAAATTTATATCATTTACTTGACATTTAATAATTTTAAACTGCTATTTATACATGTTTTAATACACTCAAAGTTTCAAAGTTCTAATTAAACACACAGTTTAAATCGTACATACTGTGCATATAAAACATCAATGAAATTGACTATAAAACATGTTTACATGTATACACTAAACTTTTTATCAAAGATACATTGAATATCACTCAGCAAGACATTTGTTTAGCTTTAAGGGTATGCTAAAGCAAAAGTGAATGCAGAACACTTAAAAACTGACACATACTAAATTGAAAAAGGGAGAATTTTACGCATTAAAATTGCACTGTATTAAAACAATACATTACATTTTCTAAACATTGTTTCAGTTATTTTAATATTGGAAAATGTCAATAAAGTGAAATAATTACCAGTTTTGTAAATAAGGAAGTAACATTTTAAGAAGACATTTGAGGTTTTAATATTGTGAAAACAATTCCTGAAAAACTAAAAACCAAACTAGACCTAGATTTGAGTTTTAATAACCTTTGCGGGGTCCTAGTTGTGTGTAAACCGATCCATGCTTAGTCCGAATATTTTCGGACCGGGATATTTAACATGGGATGTTCAGCAAATTACAACATCAGTACATGAAAATCACATAGCAAATTAATAAATCTAGCATGTGACTTAACTTTATGTACCAATGATAGTAACAGAGAAATCCATAATTATGTATCGGATATTTTCATATTCTCCCAACTCCGCCATTTTGTGTAATACATGCGTTCACAGGGCATCTATATTTCATGCTTGTTTATTTTTCACTTTAAAGAGTATTCCTTGGTTTCAACAACAAACTTTATTTATAGTGAAATATCAAGTTCATTACAAATTGAAATGGACTTATTCAAAATAGTTTTCCGTGTTGTTTTATCTTAATGTTTTGCACACAACTCCTGGCATAAGTAAATGTCACTGACACATGTGCTCTACTCTTTCATTGTTTTTACTCTACTATTAACCCAAACATGAATAAACATGTAATCTAGAATAAACACAAGCTTTACACTGACTCAATGACAAGTATTTCCAAACCATTTTGTGATTTAAAATCCATTAACACCACCGACCGAACTTGTGAGACTAGGTCACCGGTGTCAACTTAGAAATTTTACTTTCGATTTCACCACTCACACTTAGTGCACTGTTATTTGATATTTAACCATAAAATGTTATAAAATGTTTTTCTCACACATAATTTACAGATATTTGTGTCTACTAAAATGATGGCAGCCGCTGACACTTTTATTTTTTATCTATAAACAACAATATTTTTATAACCTAAATTGGCGGGGAAAAACAACAATCACGTGACAGTTATTGTTTGTGTCGGCTGTCCAATTTGCCAATGTTTTTATTGCTATTGTTTTTTTAACAACTCCTGCATATTTTAATTAATTATTTCATACAAAGAATGACTGCTATCGTCAATTCCGCCATTGCCACCGGCGCTGCCATAACAGTTGACTTGCTCACATGCTATTACTATAAATGGGCGAATACGGCTTCGGAACAACAAACCAGTCAAGATCTGCTGCATTCATACTCTTAACTGATCGTTTTTCTTTCGTTTCGCACCAAAATCAATACGGTCGGGAAAATAATTTTGAAAAAAAAAGTGAAATTCATTTTTTATTTTTTTTGTACTTTTCGGAAAATTGGACCCGCCGGTTTTGTAAACCAATTTATATAAATTGGTGGCCATATTAAAGGGACTAGACACCAGATAATACAATTGCAAGAAAAATAGATAATTGTCAAAAACTTACATACAATTTATATGCTTGTGTATTAAACTTTTAATCTTACTTTAATAAATATATAACATTGCTTAAGACTCATCCATATTTCACAGTTTTGCACCTTTGTCGATATGAAATTTACTGGGGTGTGTCTACTACATAATCCCAGTAATTATAAAGCGTCAGTATATTTATCTGTACTCATAAAAAGATATGATATAAACTTGGAAATCTTTATGCACTCTTTTTAAACGAGGAAACCCAAATGAGACAGTTGAATGATTGCGCTGTTGTAGTCATCGAAATTAGACCTTTGGATGAACAAGTCCGAATTCTTATACTATTGCTTAGCATCAGTTCTCTAATAAGCCCTGCTATATAAAATTCAGAATTTGAGCAAGCCCAGAAGACATTTAACCAGTGCAGAGCTTGCGAGCTTGTGCTAATTTAGACCACTGCTGTTTATTTAAATCATGTAAAATTATTTATAATATACCCATCATAAATCCACATGATACATACCGCAAAATACGGTAGTCTGTATTCCACTTCTATGCAATACGGCCGTATTCCTCTCCAGTGCAATACAACCGTATTCCACTCTTGTGACATCACGTCATAACAACTTACAAGTATCGTTGCGCAATGTTCAAATTATATCAACAACAAAAAATGTGGCGTTAAAATGACATTTATTATGAAAACATGTGGCTTTTAAGTGATCTAACCAGTAAATTGTACTAATAACCCTTTTATTAATATACATTTCTCAGTTATGTACATAATAAAAGGGTAACATTAGTACTGTATTTTGATCCGGGAGGTGGTATTCGACTCTCGTGGATTTTTGCAGATTACATTACATTACATTACTTATTCAGAAAGCGACTATCGTTGAGTGATGACAAGTCACCATTGCAGAACGTGAGACCACAGGCTCTAACTATTGTCTGAATACATTTAGTATGGCATACATGTGCAAAACAACACAAAGAAGAATATCAATTTCTTTTTAATCATTATTCATTAAGTACAACAAGCAGTTTAATATCCCTGTTGAGAATCTGTTCTTTAACTGATGAACTTTTCATGAATGTTCATGAACTGTCCATCAAGTTCTTGAAAAAAAATATCAATGTAGCTTATAAACAGTTCATGAACCAAAGTTGATGAATTTTTCATGAATTGTTCATCAAGTTCATCAAAAGAAGTTCACGAACCTTATGCTATAATAATAAAAATCATAAATTTTCTTGCACAGAATTCATAAAAAATAATGATACATGTAAGTCTATAAAACTGTTCATGAACTTGAATCATCAAAGTTTAATGAATTTGATGAACTGTGTAACCTTTCAAAAGATGACATGTCCAGCAGAAGGGTGCGGCAGCAACAGGCAGGTAGTTGAGAATTGAGAAAGTGGTGACTGTTTGGTGAAGGTCGGATGAAAACTTAAAAAGCCATTTTGGACAATTCAACGGCAATAACCTATAAATGTGCGAGGTTCCCATGCGTATCTATCAACTGGCATAAAAAAATCCAGCAAGTTGCAGATTTGAAACATTTGTTAAATAATAAATAAACAATAAAATATTATTACCAGCTTTTTTATCAGATCGTCCAAGATAGAGATAATATGGGAGCTGGTATTGATCTCACTATTAGACAGTGTTATAAAAAATAACACTTCAACTAATAGCATTGAAGACCATTGAGTGTATTTAATTAATCCAAAAAATAACAAGCTCTAAAAATCAATTATCATTCAGCACCTTCCTTCAAGTTATAAAAGATGGTATATCGTGCAGCTATAAGGTCATCTAACACCTTGTTTTTAGATTAAATCTGCGTTCTTATATTTTGTCAGCAGTTATAACTGCCTTCCATGTAATTTCGCAAAATAGCAAGACTAAAGAATAAAAAAAGTGTCAAAACGTTTAATCTGTGGGAGTGCAGCTTTAACACTGGGCAAAAGAATATAAAGTAGAGACCTAATATTAGTAATTTACGCATCAATAATGAATAATAATCATTATTAATGACAAAAATTTGACAGTGATCTAAACTGCATGGATTGAATTTGTCAATAGAGTTGTTATTTCACATTTAAATATGTACCGGATCCGTACGGGTCATGAAGTGATTGTTGCTGTCCACCATTTTGTATACATGTTGATTTTTATCGAATGAAATTGTACCAATCCGTCAATGATTATTAATCCTCAAACTCACAGTTATCCTCGCTTCTCAATGTATTGGGAGCATTGTAAATAACATGTGTCCAGAATAAGTGTGATCCCTAATTTGTCTGTTGTATGTTAACTAGTGAGATATAATTAATTACAGAGTATATTTACCATAAATAATTCATGTAATTTTCATAGTAAAGTCATCATCATCATCATCATCATCATCATCATCATCATCATCATCATCATCATCATCATCATCAATCAATCAATCAATCAATCAATCATCATCATCATCATCATCACCACTGATGATAAAACGAGGTACTAAAAAACCTTATATTATTATTAATCACCCAATAAATGTCATAATAACATAATAACATCGTTTTTTCGTCACAAATGGTGTTCTTTTGAAATGGGTGAAATATCAATCCGTGTGAATGTTAATATCTAAAGCCGTACATCGACATGACAGTTGATATTGCTTATTGATCTATAACTGTGATGAAAAACAGCCATTTCTTTATTCAATTATCCCCTAAACAAAATCAAAACATCAAACAATTCATTAGAAGATGAATGAGCAATTACAGGCAAGAAGAAGTTGATTTCAATCACAATAATCACTTTCAAGCATTTTAGTCTTGTTGGTAAACAGTGTTGAGGTAAACACTCAGGCCACTACTTTTATATAAATTGGTTTACAAAACCGGCGGGTCCAATTTTTCGAAAAGTACAAAAAAAATAAAAAATGAATTTCACTTTTTTTTTCAAAATTATTTTCCCGACCGTATTGATTTTGGTGCGAAACGAAAGAAAAACGACCAGTTAAGAGTATGAATGCAGCAGATCTTGACTGTTTGTTGTTCCGAAGCCATATTCGCCCATTTATAGTAATAGCATGTGAGCAAGTCAACTGTTATGGCAGCGCCGGTGGCAATGGTGGAATTGACGATAGCAGTCATTCTTTGTATGAAATAATTAATTAAAATATGCAGGAGTTGTTAAAAAAACAATAGCAATAAAAACATTGGCAAATTGGACAGCCGACACAAACAATAATTGTCACGTGATTGTTGTTTTTCCCCGCCAATTTAGGTTATAAAAATATTGTTGTTTATAGATAAAAAATAAAAGTGTCAGCGGCTGCCATCATTTTAGTAGACACAAATATCTGTAAATTATGTGTGAGAAAAACATTTTATAACATTTTATGGTTAAATATCAAATAACAGTGCACTAAGTGTGAGTGGTGAAATCGAAAGTAAAATTTCTAAGTTGACACCGGTGACCTAGTCTCACAAGTTCGGTCGGTGGTGTTAATGGATTTTAAATCACAAAATGGTTTGGAAATACTTGTCATTGAGTCAGTGTAAAGCTTGTGTTTATTCTAGATTACATGTTTATTCATGTTTGGGTTAATAGTAGAGTAAAAACAATGAAAGAGTAGAGCACATGTGTCAGTGACATTTACTTATGCCAGGAGTTGTGTGCAAAACATTAAGATAAAACAACACGGAAAACTATTTTGAATAAGTCCATTTCAATTTGTAATGAACTTGATATTTCACTATAAATAAAGTTTGTTGTTGAAACCAAAGAATACTCTTTAAAATGAAAAATAAACAAGCATGAAATATAGATGCCCTGTGAACGCATGTATTACACAAAATGGCGGAGTTGGGAGAATATGAAAATATCCGATACATAATTATGGATTTCTCTGTTACTATCATTGGTACATAAAGTTAAGTCACATGCTAGATTTATTAATTTGCTATGTGATTTTCATGTAATGATGTTGTAATTTGCTGAACATCCCATGTTAAATATCCCGGTCCGAAAATATTCGGACTAAGCATGGATCGGTTTACACACAACTAGGACCCCGCAAAGGTTATTAAAACTCAAATCTAGGTCTAGTTTGGTTTTTAGTTTTTCAGGAATTGTTTTCACAATATTAAAACCCCAAATGTCTTCTTAAAATGTTACTTCCTTATTTACAAAACTGGTAATTATTTCACTTTATTGACATTTTCCAATATTAAAATAACTGAAACAATGTCTAGAAAATGTAATGTATTGTTTTAATACAGTGCAATTTTAATGCGTAAAATTCTCCCTTTTTCAATTTAGTATGTGTCAGTTTTTAAGTGTTCTGCATTCACTTTTGCTTTAGCATACCCTTAAAGCTAAACAAATGTCTTGCTGAGTGATATTCAATGTATCTTTGATAAAAAGTTTAGTGTATACATGTAAACATGTTTTATAGTCAATTTCATTGATGTTTTATATGCACAGTATGTAAGATTTAAACTGTGTGTTTAATTAGAACTTTGAAACTTTGAGTGTATTAAAACATGTATAAATAGCAGTTTAAAATTATTAAATGTCAAGTAAATGATATAAATTTTCAACGTTGTTATGTTGCTCTCTTATTTTCACCCTTTAAGAGTATGTTTTGTGACTTTTTTCCTTTTTTTTTTCTTTTTTTTCGACCACCCAGTAGACATTTTTTTCAAAAATTCTTGTAAACCAAAAAATAAAAAAGGAGTGGCCTCACTGGAAATTTATTTTTAGTCTTTAAGGCCGATGATTTCATTGCCAATCAATCATTATTCGTAGCAGTTACTTTTTTTGGAAATATTTTTACCGCCTGTGCCTTGCAAAGTGGGAAAAAAGTAGATTTTTGGGAAAAATACAAAATCATGCCAAAATAGCTAATATTTATAATGGTAAATATACATGTTTTATCTTTTTTATGCATACATTATGCTGTGAAAGAGGTAGTCTTATCAAGATTTTGTTTGTATTTGTGTTGTTATTATTCATTAACGTAATCGGCATTTATCAAATTGGGAAAATATTCTAAAACTTTGGGAAACAAGGGGAAACAGTCTTTAGAAGGCGGTAAATTGCACCAAAAAAAATCACTGCGTAGCCTGGTTCATTTCTTTCTGCGCCTCAGGCAATCAGGCTACCGTTGATTTCATACACTAAATTTGTTAAGATATAATGTCATTTTAGTACCATTGCGATTGGATGAAAACTGTGTTGAACTTTGAACTTTTGTATCCCTGTCTCCAGACTGCCATAGAAAAACTTGTCAAAAGACTCGTTGACAGCCATTTAGGTGGACTATAACCTGCTTAGATGTTAAGGGATTAGCAGATGATCCATGGGTCCAGAATTTGACATAAGAGGGGGCATAACATAGGTGTGTATGCTTTTGACTACTGCCCCTCCCTCAAACGCCTTGTGACATCCCTCCTCCCCCTGGGGAGCCTCTTGTCGGGATTAGAAGAATACCGTTTTTGGACGATGCCCGCTCAGGGCAGCGTTCATAGTAGGGGCAATCGGCTGAAAAGTTACAAACCGATTTACCGCCTGTCTCAGTCGAAGAAAGAGTGCGGTTTTTCAATGCTTAAAACACCAGTAATATTCAATAGCTTACAAGAACATTTATAATTATGCAATAAACCTTTAATTCTAAAGCACAAAGGATATGTTTAAAATACATTACTTAAGAATGCATTTATTTTATCTTGATTTTTTCCTGCGCGAGCTGACCGTTACATTTAATGACATTGGACTTTTTCCTTGTTTTGGCACCAACCAAATTACTTGCTAGAATAAATCCGGACTCCAAGCTTTACTAGAATAAGGGCCAGTTTTATTAAACTTCGTACGAAGTCTGTGTTGCTTACGAACTTTGTACGATGTATCTCAGGCTGTTTAGCCGTTTTATTAAGAATTTCGTTCGAACATGCACCTGTTTCTTTGTAGATCTACGAAAATTTCTACGGAAGCTCTTAGGGTGACGTACGAACTTCGTAGACTAAAAATTGGCCGCAACAACAACAGAAATATTCTATATTGGCGGTCTTTCATTTATTATGGCGTATTTTAACAAAACCAACTGCCAATTTCAAGACAGAAGACGACTCTGTGGAATCTGCAACCCGGTGAGTAAATTAACAAATCGTTAAGACGCCGTTTTGACTAAATTTTCAGGGAACGCAACTTCGCGCCAACTGTCAAAATGTTTTGAAAAACAAAATGCTCTTATTTCGATGCATTTCAAGAGTTTTGTTGTGATAAGAACACTGGAATATAGACTGAAATACTATCCAACCATTAGACTCATGGTATTTGAATTTTACGGTGTTTAAAGTAAAACAGCAAGCTAAAAACAGACTGATTTTATGACAGTGTTTTCATCTGTCAAAGTTTTTATCATTTTTCAATAACTTGCTTTGACTTACATTTACAAGATTATCATGTCTCTAATAGTGTTCAGAAATTCCAAATCAACATTGAAGCTTATAAATTTAAAAGTTGCCTGGGGGTGGGGATGCGGAGGGTGGGATGGGTCAAAAAGTATTTTTTTTAAAATATCCAGAGCAGCCAGAAGGTAAGCATAAGCTCTATTGGTCACAGTTGGGAGACTTGTTTGTCCCAAACTACATTTTTTTCAATTTTCTTGCGGTTCTGAAAACATTGCAGCTAGTAATGGGACTTGGACTGGGGACTCCCTGTTTGCAAGTTTGTGCTCTATCAACTTGGCTCACAGGCCCTTAGAAATTAAAATAACTTAAAGCTTGCAGTTGAATTGTTCAACCAGCTCGACAAACTGTTCCTGATAACTTAATTTGCAAACAATCTGACCTTTGTGGGTTAGTACTGGGACACACTCATGAACGGTATAATATTAGTACGGTAAACCTGGGTGCAAAAGTGGGACAGGTTCAGATCTTGAACCCCACGACTGATGACTACTTGAGCTCAAGCAATGGCTTTATTAAAACAGAAACCACCTTGCATTTAAAGAAAAATGTCAACCATATTTTAAGCTTCAGAAAGAAAACAGCCTGTTTATAAATAAATAGATTATTCATTTTTTATTTCAGATCTTGACATGGATCCAAGATGCTGGTAACTAGGCGGGACGGATTGTTACACAGAACTGCAGGTTTTTGGATGGGTAACTAAATTTCCATATTTCCGGTTTACTTGTGTTATTTATAAGCAAGATAAAAGTAAATACACCGCAAGAGCGAATCAAGTGGAAATCGTGCATTATGTATGTATTTACAGTCAGTTTGTAGCATTTTTTTTTACCAAATCTCAATTTAATACAAACTTTTAAGCTTATAATGCATATAGTTTGATGCACATTCTATAATTATAATATTAAAGATGTGCAGCATATATATGGAATGATCCACATCACTGGATACTGTATATATGTAACATTGCATGTGAAAATGCATAGCAACAAGTGATATAAGACTGCTGAAAAAATCACATTGCAAGTTTTCATATTTATTTTCAAATATTGATGTTTTATGCATTTTTATTAATTTGCGACAGAAATATGAAAAACTGCGATAAAATCTTTTGTCAGCATTCTTGTATCGCTGGTTTTCAGATGTTTACACAAAATTTGCTCATTCCTGGACAAAAGATAAAATACTATTAAAACTGTTAATCTGTAAGAGTGCAGCCTTAAAGAAAACAAATGAAATAAAAAGGGTTTTTAATGATTTCTAGCAGATAAGTCTGTTGTCAAAGAACCAAATTCAAGGTATCATTATAGCCGTCTGTCATGTCAGAGACAATACACTAATGTTATTGTATTATATTTGTATATGATGTATAGGTCCTAATTATTAGGTCTATAAATCCGGCTTTAAATGATTTTGTGTTGTGCCCTTTATTTAACTGAGAAAACAACTGATGTTTTATTAAACATATTTTACAAGTGGCTCTGTGAAATATTCTGTGACTGTTAAAAGGTGTAAATTTAAAATATTTTGTATATATGTACTCAATTTTTTTGATTATTGTTTTTTTTTTTGCTCTTAAATAATTTTTGTTTTTCGTTTCAGAGACTCAGCGCCATGTCCCAAATACTTCAGAACCTAGATTGAAAGTTACCGAAAGAGCAATAGACTTTCCAATCTCTACAAAATTCATCTTAACTGTTTTTCAAGGTGATACTTGAGACTACCAAAGACTTTTCAAGGACAGAATTCACAAAACAGTTTATGCCACCATCTCATATCAAAGGATTGTGCTTGAGTTGAACAGCCTTCAAACAGAAACTGCTTCAACACCTTCATTGGATTCATTCTGATTCAGTTTACCCTTGCTGTGATCTGAGCACTTATTTACATCAATTCAACATTGTAAATTGTTTAAACTTGAAAATTCTGTCTTCGTGCAACTCACATGAATCTATTTACTGTGGACTTTGATGTTGACTCTATACAGGAAGAAGAGACCATCTTTTTACATGCTGGCATATCTTTTAAAAAGGAAACAAATATTATAACCAACATACTACACTGTTATGTCATCCAAGGACTCAACTACTGACTCAATTTATAAATACTTCAAAGGAAAAATGTCTCTGTCAATGTAATTACTGCTGTGCATAATAAGACATTTTTTATTATGCGCCCCTTCTAAGAAGAGGGGTATATTGCTTTGCACATGTCGGTCTGTCGGTCGGTACCGTCTACCGGCTGTAGACCAAAGCTTGTCCGAGTGATAACTCAACAATTCCTGGACGTATGGTCATCAAACTTGACATAAAGGTTGGGCCTGACCAGTAGATGATTTTAGGGCTCATCGGGTCAAGGTCACAGTGATCTTGAATGGTAAATTAATTTTAAAGCTTGTCCGAGTGATAACTCAACAATGCCTAGACCTTTCGTCATCAAACTTGATATGGAAGTTGGGCCTCACCATTAGATGACCCCTATTGGTTTTGGGGATCATCGAGTCAAAAATCAATGTCTCAGTGACCTTGAATGGTAAAAGGTTGTCCAAGTGATAAATCAACAATGCCTGCACCCCATGGCCCTCATACTTGACTCGGAGGTTGGGCCTTACCAGTAGATGACCCCTATTGATTTTAGGGGTCAAAGGTCAAGGTCAAAGTGATCTTGAAAGCAAACTCGACAATTCCTGGACCAATCATGCCATTCAGTCTGAATGGTCATCAAACTTGACATAAAGGTTGGGCCTGACCAGTAGATGACCCCTTGTGACTTTGAGGGTCATCAAGCCAAGGTCAAGGTCACAATAACCTTTAATGCAAAAAAGATAACAAATCCTCTCTCAGGGATATCTCGACAATGCCTGAACCTATGATCATCAAACTTGACATGGAAGTTGGTCCTGACAAGGAGATGACGCTTATTGATTTTAGGAGTCATTGGGTCAAAGGTCAAGTTCACAGTGACCTTGAATGCGAAAATGTTCCGAGTGATAACATGACAATGCCTGTACCCATGGCCCTCAAACCCGACTTGGAGTTGTGTCTGGCCTGTAGATGAGTCCCTTTCATTTTAGGGGTCAAACGTCAAGGTCACAGTGACATTGATTGAAAAAAGCTTGTCTGTGTGATAACGTGTCAATGCATGAACCCATGTCCCTCAAACTTGACATTTAGATTTTTGTAGACCAACTGATGACGCATATGGATTTTGAGGTCATATAGAGTCAAAAGTCATGGTCATAACACACTCTATCCTCCCACTTTGAATGGTCAATCTTAAAACGGCATCCAATGTCAGTGACTAATCAGCTGTCATTTCGGTCCATGCTTATTTCATTCAATTGTTCATATAATCCTGACAACATGGCGCTCTGGATCGAATTTAACGGTCGCTAACTCGCAAAATGCGAGTAAGAATCGAAAAATGCGAGTAGAAAATCCTGGCACTCGAATATTTTTGCGACCGCAAATAAAATTGTCGAATTCGCTCAAACTCTCCTTTGCGCTTCAAAAACTCCTTTCCGCAAGTTTACCGCATAATTGATAATCACGTGACCCGGAATATGGACGCTTGTCGCTGTGTACAATGGTTATTATCGGATATTTAAGTAAGCGCCTCGAAGATAAACTCGTGACCGTGTATGGACGCTTGTCGCTATCCTCAAATGTTATTATCGGGTATTTAAGCAAGCGCCTAGGAGATAACTGTTTTCGTCTGGTTTGTGATTCGCAACTGCCAAAAAAGAAGAGGAAATTAACCACGTTTTGTTACGCGAAAATGCCTGGAAAGGTGAAAAGGCTGACAGCGACGCGATGATTGACCGAAAAGCCCTTCAATAAAACCAAACCTAGCGAAAAGTCATGAATTGTCGGTACTTTGTCGCAAACCGAAAATTCTACGGCATCTGTCAGAACCGTCAAAAAAAGGAAACGGAGTTGAACACCAAACTTTTGAATGCAACAAAAGAGAATAATGGCAATGTTGATTTCAAAGTGTAGTGTGATGTTTGTAAAGAATTCGCCAGCGATAAAACATCAACTGTAGGCATTACAGTATTTTATTTTTTATTTACTAAGCAACAGTTCGCACCCTGCCCATATTACTGGCTAGATCCTTCATGCGTTGGTCACGTGTGCAACATACATTACCATCTAAAAATGTCAGTGTACATACATATTTTCAAGAGAAAAACATCTACTCGGTGTAGGATTCGAGCCTATGAACCCCTGCTTGCAAGTCTGGTCCTTTACCCAACTTGACTTACCAGGCATTTGGCTACTCAGACGTATTGGAATGGCTTAAAATAATGACTGCTACACTCCTCCCCACTTTACATTTTGAAAGTATAAACATAGGTGGGGAGGAGTGTAATCACTTACTACTAATGATTCAAGGCTTTTGAGTAACCAGGAGCTTAGTTATCCCAGCTGGGTATATGACTTAATCTATGTAAGAATTAAAAACAAAATGTAAAGGTTTATAGTTTATTCTTATCTCAGTGCACTTGATAAACAATGTACATAATGCTACCACAAAACTACTTGTTTATTTGGCAACTAACATGAAGTAAAACAGCCTTTAAATAACTGCTAGTGGAACCCACCATTTTGCTAGTTGAAAAAAATGGCACTGGCAAAAACTTGCTAGTGGCAAAAAAAGTTAAATTCGGTCCCTGCAGCCTCAGGTCGGGGCATAATGTTTGACAAACATCTCTTGTTGATACTTGGCTCATTTCTTACAGGTAGCTGTAACATTTTGGGCAACTTCTCAATTATTTTGTTTAAGACATTTTTCATCTAGCTCATCTAAGCCTAAGTTAGTGTTCATGTTAACTTTTATGACTGCCTGTTTATTGTACTTTTTATAAATTATTTTTAATGACTTTTTCTCAAGAACCATTTGGCTAAGTATGTCTCCTCCTGAAATATACTAATTCTTTTAGCTCCAGTTGTCTGTCTGTCCGTCTGTAACAAATTGTGTCTGCTCCATGTCTCTTTAACCTTTCGAAGGATTAGATATAACTTCCCACAAATGTACACCATATTGAGAGGAAGGGTTTATTATTATAACTGTTGAGCAGTTTCTGAACTTGACTGTATTATATCTTGCATTTACCTCAAGCTGTTAAGTGAACAATATAACATTGACCAATACAAGGAACTTAACCTTCTAGGTCACCATTTTGGAATAAAGTAATACTTAAAGCTCATATTTCCATAAGAATCTGCTCATATACAGTTTAAATAGCTTATACAAGTATATCATTTCAACATAACATCAGATCCTCCACTGTTTTATGTTTGCAACATTTTTTTTAGACTTTGATTTATATATCATGACTTTTATGAACAAATACCAAACAGCAACTCACAGATCTATACTCATTTGGGCAGAATTTTGTAAATCCAAGCATTGTCATTTGATATTCAATGCTTTTTGGCAAAATGGGGCATTTTCTGTCACATTAAAATCAATATTAACAACAAATCTCCAACTTCAATATTCTCATATTTTTGTGCCCATTCTTTGCCAATTATTTGTTTGTCTATTGGTATACATGTATGTTTATTCATACTGTTTTTCAAAATAACGAATTAATAAAATGTTTGAAATATTTTATTTGTTCATAACATATTTAATATAACAAAAAGATGACTGCATTTTGTTTTATTTCACATCATGATCACTCATAGAGCAAGACTTGAAGAAGTATAGTGATATAGCCACGAGTGTTTGTCTGACTTTCTCCTACCCAAGAGGGCATGTGTTTGAATCCCAAGTTGGAAAACACAGTTCAAAGGTCAGTTGATGTATCCTGATTGCAGGCAAAGAGAAACACTCTATGATGGGCACCTGTAAAATAGAAGATACATAATCTTTACTATTACCCATAAAACGTGAGTTGTTAGTAAAATAAAAGAAATGGTCTAACATTTTTTTCAAATACAATTCTTGATAATATTTCTTGTAAAAGTACACATTTATCTTAAGAGATAAAAAAAAACACTATAGTACAAATTTGTTTTGTAAAAGCCATTTCTCAAATTCAAATGAAATGCCTGCCTTGACAGTGATATTTTGTATTAAGATTACATATATTGGTAAAAAAAATCGGTAGTTTGCAAGAAGCAGAAGCAAGTATTTTCTTATTTCATACTATGTTAAAATGGCAATTGCATCTGTTTTTGAAAGACTGGGTCTAATAACACTAAAAAATATAATAATAATCCTACTCCCCGATTACTGTTTGCATAGTTTTTGCAATAGTTGGTTTAATCATACGCTGAGATATACAGTCATACCCAATGCTTTTCAGTGCTGCAACACTGCATCTCAGATGACTGAGCTTTTCTTTCAAAAGATTGCCTGCAATGAAAAACTAAATCATATCAATAACAAACAAAGAGGATACTGTAATTGACAATAGGTCTACCTATTTGTAATGACAAATGTCATTTGTATACTGGTTAGTATATAGAATTGTATAGAATTGTATATTAAAACATATTTGAGTGTGTAAACTTACATACGTTAAGGAAACAGTTCAAATAATATTAAACTCTTTCTTAAATTTGTACTTCCGGGGTTTTCAATCGAATAGAACAAAGAATTAACGAACGTAATAGTACATTTACCTTTTAGGATGTGATTATTTAACATGTTAACGCCATAACAATTATTATACACAATACAAGCGATAAGAAATGAATATAGTTGGTATCGAAATGTGTCATAACCTGAAAGCATTGCAATGTGACACAGGAAACAGCTGTTTAAACGGGTAAAACCATCCCGTAACAACCGTAGTCGACAAAACGTTACCACCCACTATATTTATTAAAATAAATAGTAAATTTTGATTATTCGAAAAGCGAAGCAGATCAAATCACTATTTGCGAATTTGTTTTAGTATACTCACATCTACGGTTTGTTTACATTTTCGTCCGATCCTTCCCCATTTTGAAGAGTAATTACGTACGAAAGCGTTAATAAAACGGTCACAGAAATCTTCGTATGTAACTTCGTACGAAGTGATCGCTTGCTTAACATGCATTCATAAAAAATAGTCATGCATGACGAAAGTTGGCTCTTGAAATAACCAAACTGTCAATAGTTGATAACAACAACACGATTTTGAAACCAGGCAGCTCTCCCTGTATATTTTTCTGCACATACACCAGAGGCACCGTCCCTCAGCACTTTCAGTGCTTTGATACAGTAATGCACCAGTCAATTGTAACCACCATCCCCAGAGATAGAGAAATGGGCTGTGTTTTTACCTCCGCAGTGCAGATTGTATGCGGTGGTTTCGCCTTTGCACCAAAAATAGCAGGGAATAGGCCTGACCTAAGGTGTCTTGGATGCGGGGGCATTTGGCAGGGATTTTACCAGCAGTTTGTCACTGCAGAAAAGAGATTTTACCCGGGCTTGGCTTGACCGAAAGTCAAAGTCCCTGTTATGCACCAGTCAATTGTAACCACGCCCCCCCAGGTCCGCGGAATAGCAGGGACTTTGACTTTCAGTCCAGCCTAGCTCGGGCAAAATCCCCACCAAATGCCCCCGCACCCAAGGGACATTAGGTAAGGCCCATTCCCCGCTATTTTTTGCGCCAAGACAAAACCACCGCATTCACCCGGCACTGCGGGGCCACCTGGAAGGTAAAAACACGGCCCATTTCCCCGGTATATCCCCGGACCTGGGGGGGGGGGGGGCGTAGTTACAATTGACTGGTGCAGGATTTCCCCGGACCTTGGGATGCCTTGGTGACAGTTGACTTACATGTGCATAACGAGTTTTCCTACTTCTTACCTTATTCAACAAGCCACACAAAAAATTAAATGAATAAAATACATGACTTACCCAGTGGGTGTTTGGGATATCCATTTAGTGTCATTCTGCAAAGCTCGTTGATTTTGTTTATTTTTGATGAACCACAAAATAATTCGTCTGACACCTTCCAGCAGGGCATTCGGAGCTCCTCGGCCATTTTTTCAAAAATGTTTTTGAAAAAAATGGCCGAGGAGTTCCGAATGTCCAGCAGGGGTGAGTATTGATTACTGTATGTTTGTGTTAAACCGGTTTAAACCCTTATTCAAGTATCAATAATAAAACAATTTTACGCAATATTGACATGTTAACGTAACAGCACAACTCATTAACGTCACTCATAATTTTATGCAGCATTTTTAAAGTCGGTTAAAAAGAGGAAGATAATTAAAAAAGCACCAAGGTTACATTACACTATTTCATAAGTTTCGAAATAAGTCAAATGACCTTTTATAATAACAATAAATAAAATAACTTGGGTGTTATATCAAACAAATGAGTAATTTATGTAAAAAAATTGTTTTGCTTTAAATGAAGTGCAATATACGTGTTGCAATAATAAATTGTCAAAACGGTTTTTGCTGGGTTTTTCTCCTGTTAAAAAGACATTACATTTCTGAAGCCAGTTGTATAAAAGTGAATAAGTCCTAACCAGAGGTTATCTTTTGGTTATCTCCCTGGTTTGGTCAAGTTATCCGAAAACCGATTGTATAAAAATTAAGTTATCCTAACCAGCGAGTGATTCGGCTAACTTTTGGACAAAATTGGCTGCTGTTGTTTTTTAAAACTACGCTGGGGACCGAAATTGGCGGGTCAATTAGACAAACTTCCAAAAACATTTCGCAAACAAAAAACACCAAAATCATACCTTAATGAAGCCTGCTAACTAAATTATAGGCCAGTATTTGATTACAGCGTAATTATAAGGTACTTGAGTTTGCAAACACAAATTGGAGGTCGTTTCAGACTGACATAGATCTATATGAGCGAATATTCAACTACTTAAGTTAAAATGTTAGCAACGATCACATTAAATAACTTTAACAAAGTTCTGAACAATTGACTCATTATTAAACCATTTCTTCCATTTAAAAACCAACCTTAATTATCCACCATTGCGCCTCTAAGGATGTGTCTCTTATTGCGTCTCTTAAGCCAACTCCATTGGAAAGGTTTCACTTCCGGTTGGACGGAGCGACACTTCCGGTACTGTTGGCGCTGAAACATTGAACCAATAATTTTGTTCAAAAATGTCGACTTAAGAGTTTACATGAATAACACTAAATTAGCATCATTTTAAAAGATATTTTTAAGATGTAACACCGAAGTAAAATGTAATATGGAAGTAAAATCTATGAGTCGCATCGCGCCATTTAGGTCATCTCGTTGACACACTCACACACGCACGCACGCACGCACGCATGCACACAAAACAAACTCTTAAGAGATCTCATGATAAAGGTAACACACTCGTGGTCATTTTGCTTTTTGCCGTTTGACAATAATTGAAAGCAACAAAATACCAGAATAAAATCAGTTGAAACAGTTCGGGATATTCGTACAAATCATTAACACTATCAGCAAGCTAAGTGCATGTAAAACAAACAACATACCTGCAATCCCGAATACACAACTATTGCGAAACGTCCATCTTTTTCCGGTTCCCACCTTCACCTGACCAATGTAAATGCAAGGTTGAATTTATCGCTCCATGCATTTACACCTACACGTACACATGGCCAGGGGCTAGAATGCATTTCTTAGTCTATTTTGTTTAGATGCTTCCACTGAGGGTGTGGACGCGCTGGTCCGGCACGGATTACATCAAGTATACTGCTCTAGTGCAAGTTGTCCTATATAACGCCGCATAGCAGTTTTGCCGCATTAACGTTTTCATTTTCGTTTATGCGGCGATCACGTTTATGCGGCGACGTTTAAATGGGATGTACTCCGTATAATAAAATAGCGGGAAAAAAGAGAAAAATGTCGAAAACTGACATTAACTTGGCATCGATGTGTACAATGCATTGAAATTTACTAACTGAAGTACCACAAAGTTTACAATTTATTTAAGTTTAGCAGTTATTTCGTATTTATCCTTTAAAAAAGATTACTGGGTATGTCTACCAGGTAGAATTCATTCCTTATGCGTGATTGGATAGTCGGTGTTATCACGTGATATTACCCATGTAGAGGTATAGCTTAATTATGTCACACAAAGCCGTCATAGCTCAGTGGATACGACGCTGGACTGCGATTTTGGCGACACGGGGTTTTTTTGGTGCCAATCTGGTGTACAGTTCCTTAAACGCATAAAGCAGAAATTGGTTATATGGGACGCAACTGTGCCTTTTTGCCATATACAGAGGATTATGTTAACCACTTATTATAAAGCTAAAACTAGAGTTCTTATATTTCAACAAAAACGATGGTTATGACGTTGATGATGATGATGATGATGATGATGATGATGATGATGATGATGATGATGATGATGATGATGATTGTGATTTTAAAGATGGTGATGGAGGTTTTGATGATGTTGTTGATTATGATGATGATTAAAGGGGCTGTACTTCGTATGTTAAAATAGCGGAAAAAAGAGAAAATTGTCGAAAAATGACATAAACTTGGCTTCGATGTGTACAATGCATTAAAACTTACTAACTGAAGTACCACATAGTTTACAATGTATTTAAATACACCCAAAGCCGTATTAGCTCAGTGGATACGACGCTGGACTGCAAGTTTTGGCGACACGGGTTCGAACCAGGTCTCCGACACAATTTTTTTTTATACATTTTGGTACTTTTTTTAACAATTATGACATTAAAGTGTAACACATTATATTAGATAATTGTCCTGAGATTCGTTAGAGAAAAAAACTTTTTTTGGTGCATATCTGGTGTACAGTCCCTTTAAATGCCGATCGCCAGGCAAGGGAGCTACTTGTACCAGCTTTTAACGTCTTTTTCCAGATTGTATCTATTTATTTATGTTGGTGACGTCACTGACAGGTGCTTCTTAAAAACGTGCCTTTTCGCGGTCACGTTACCTCTATGTTTGGTATTGTTATCTACTTATCTTAACTTCCGATGTTTTGTATAAAAAATATTCGATGGTAAGTTTAATTTGAAATGAATAGCTAATTTCAGTTTCCAACTATTTACAAAGTAAAGAGGCGATAATATGATGCTACACAAATTAACAAGACTTCAGTGATGTTAAAAAAGGGAATGCTAGTGTGCAAGGCCGGTAGGGTGTGTGGGGTTCCAGAATCTACACTTAGAGACAGGACACTTGGACTGCAGCCTACTGGTGACTTGCCATATTCTGGTCCTTGGCCATTGTTTTCTAAGAATGAAGAGAGCCAGCTTGTGGAACATGTAGCATATATGGCTAGGATTGGAGACGGCTATTCACGGCAAGAATTTATGAGTCTGGCAACAGATTATGCCATCAGTTTAAAAAAAAAATGGAGATGGACTCACCTTTTGCTTCTTCCTGGTTTAATGGTTTCAGAAAAAGAAATCCAGAAGTTGCAATGACAAAACCACAGAAATTGTCAGTAATTCGGGCGAAATGCACATCTGAAGAAGTTCTGAATAACTATTTCTAGGAGCTTGACAAGGTGTTGAAGGCCCACAACCTTCATGGAAGCTCTGAATCTAATTAGAACATTTATGAGACAGGATTGCAGATTGAGCATTCCCCAAGGAAGATCCTCTGCATGCAGGGGGAAAAAAAGCAAACACAGTAACTTCCAACAGAGGCCAGACAGTTACTTAGGATGTGGTTGAAACTATAATCACCTTAGCAAACTCTGGTAAAACAACGAAGGCAGGACTCCTTAGGTGGCATAGACTGCCCTTTGTTTCATTTAAAATGGTGTAGTGATTAAAGTCTTCATTTTAAGCAAAATGTTGCCTTCCGACGTAGCATAATTTTTATACGACTTAATTTATCACGTGGTATACACACACTGCCAGTGCAAAATTACCCTTCTTAGACGTGCTTTAGTACATAAACTAAAATAAAATCGACGCTTTTTATTCGTTATTCTACTGTGCCATAGATATTTCAGATTTGGGATGAACCTAGGTTCTACAAATGTACAGAATGAATTAGCAAGCATTTTCGTAAATGAGCCGATTTAACTCAAACATTGGCTGTCTGCATTCGGAAAACAACAGCAATACTGTTTTGTCCAAAACAAAGCATCGGGCGGGGTTTGTACGCAGGAGAACGGTATCAAATAGTTGCTTTGAAGCAAAAGTGCATTGAGTGAGTCGGGAAGCCTAGTAAGAACGTGCATTGTTTTCACGAGATAGTTTAATACAGACATTATTTTGATCTAAAACAAGCGTCTTCGTAAATGAGCAATTGCTCTTCATTCGATGCAAGAGGTCGTTTCTGAAAATTATCGTTGAAACATATTAAAAACAGTGGTAATACTCACCGAATCGATGACGTTTTCCACTCAAACCAATGAACCGGGAAGCATGGACGCACCTGAATTACTGCCCTTGATAATCGCCCTGACGTGGCGTGATAATCTCACGGGCTGAGACGATAATCATTATTGCGGGAACGAATTTCTATAGTAAAATGTTACTCTTTATAGTAACATGTGTATTATAATAGCATAACACATGTATGGCAATAATTGATAAATGCGAAAGTGTATATTCATATAAAAATATGTCAATGGTTGTAACATATTAAAAACAATACAGATAAGTATCATTATTCAAAGCGTTATATCGTAACTCAAAACTTTTAAGCTAGCGATTGTATAATTATTTTCCTATTTGATGAATAAGGCATGATCATAAAAAATATCGTTATAATAATTGCTCATTGGAAACGGACAGTCCCTATTTATGTGTTAGCACTGTTAAATAGCCTAGGCGAGTTTGTAGAAAGATAATACATGTCCTTCTCGCCGCTGATAAGGATATAGGTATGCTTATCATATAATGTGTTCTATTTACGAAGTGGTTCACAGGACAAGATGGTTTTCAACATATATGTGATTCTATTTTTTGTATTGAATTATAAGGAGGTCGGTAAGTAGCTTTACGAAGTGACTGCTAAAGCAAACCTTCATTTTTTTTTCTTTTTCATAAAATGTATTCATATAAAACAAATTGCACACTAACAGTCTTAAATATGTTTTCTGAATATAATAGATATCTTATATATCTAAAGTTATACAACATCCCTATTTGTTTCGATGCTTCGGATAAGTATGAAAAAAAAAAAAATCCGCTTAATAGTTCGGTAATAATTGAAAACACATAATCACTATTAAGGTAATCAGGTAATGTATCGTTACATTTTAGCGGAAGCAACAACCTACACACTTTGTCCTGACCACTGGGTAGCATTCCAAGACAGCTGTTACTTCTTTCATCGAAATGGAGCGCCATACTTCGAACAGGAGGTATTAACCCGCTATAAAGCAACGATGACGATACTTGCAGTAAACTCAAGTTTCTTTCATGCTTTTTGATGAAAT
Organism: Mya arenaria; assembly: GCF_026914265.1. Taxonomy (NCBI): domain Eukaryota; kingdom Metazoa; phylum Mollusca; class Bivalvia; order Myida; family Myidae; genus Mya; species Mya arenaria. The sequence continues at coordinate 34,546,963 of NC_069137.1, read as the reverse complement.
ATAGGGGTTTAATCATTGAAATAACAACAGTAAAAATATCAATTTGATATTTTCACTGCAAAATAGTGAAAATATAAACTTTCAGAACTACTTTTAAAATCCTCTGTAATTACTTCGCCTTGATCAAAACAGAACACTTCACTTTGAACCAGAAAATGTCGGCAACAAAATTAAAATTTAAAGAAATGTTTTATAAATTTAAATACATATATATTTGGAAATTAACAACTTACCGTTTATTACCGGTTATCCCGTTGTTCAAACATTTTCTTGACCTTGAAGCTGAATGTTCGAATATTTGCCTTCATACCAAACAATGCACAGACGAAAACAACTGTTCGAACATAAATAGAATTTTATATCATCGTTCAAATGTATTTTGAATTGTTTGTCGTTGTATTACGTAAAACTAGCTTCCCGGAAAATTCACACAACAATTTACATATAATCTGATAGTTTTACCCCACCCACGCCTCAAAAATTGTCAACAAACTAGCGTGACATTCACTCTTTACCTGGAAAACAAACCTGTTTTAAGCGAAACAGACTGGTCTCTAACAGTAAGACTGAATATTCATGAATCATGCAACACAGTCTAAAACTAAGAAAAATAATAAAAATCCGATGATTATCCGCATTTGTTTAGCTAACCATTTGACCTTCCAAATTTCATTCATTAAATGGCGGCGTAGTAACTTGGTTATGTATTTATGCCCTGCTTAAAATAAAGTGTTTTCGTTATTTTTTGGAACATATGTGCACTTATAAAACTTTATTGATTACTGTTCATAAAAGCTTTGCACTAAAAAACGAGCGACTATAAGAATGAATAGCAGAGAACTCAACAAACCGGATATAGAAAAGTTGACAGCTATAATTTAGCGTGAGGGGCGCCCCACGATTAGCGACGTAAATAACATCCTTTTCAAAAAAGGGAGTAATTAAGAAATGAATTAAAAAAACAATTCTTAATAAAACTCCGAAAATAAGCATATAAGAAACAGAAAATTAATATGTTTTTCGATGACACTCGTGGAATAAAATACGATCGCACACTGAAATAAACAAATATCCTCAATATATTACTAAAAAGGTTATATCAATATTAATACAGAATGGTGTACAATAAGTTTTGTCACATTTAAAATTATTCATTTTTTTAGTAGAGTCTCAAACGGAGACCCACTTAACTGAATACCAGCCTTGACAAAAGCCGATTAGTAAAACTTGATAATTACGATGACCTTGTTTAGAGAGACACGGTTAAAGGTCAAGAAAATGACATTTTAACTTACCTCTATTTTTATTTTTGCTATTTTGAAAAGGGGGACGCACGCATACCGTATATTTGTAGAATTCATTGTATTGGTTGAAACTGTGTCATTTTGTCAATGATAATGATTTAAGTATGTCACTTAAGATAAGTAATGTAAGTTATTTGTTCTGAAAACGGACCATGTTTATTTCTGTAATTGAATAAGAGGTTACCAGCTCCAATGTGAAAACCACACGTTACTTCTTCCACAAGATTGACCCTCTTCCGAACGGTATATAGATGCGATTACTGCAGACAGTTCATGTATTTTATAATTATTTGTAATATGCCTATCTTTAATTTATGATATGGCTTTAAAAAAATTACATTTGGTTCGGGTTACCCGAGCCTACCTACGGAATAGGCGCCGATCCTACCATTTGTATAGTCAGTTTGAAAAAAAAAAATGAAAAACTAAAAAAAAAAACTTTTTTCTTTTTTTGGTAAATTGCTTTTCATTTTGTAGTTGAAAACCTTAAATGCATATACAGAAGATAACTTTAACACCATTTTCCAATGATGAAAATGACATTCTTATATAAAGCCTAATAAAAAAAAAGATAAAAAAAGCCTACCTACCCTTCCTATTTTTTAAAAGGATGTAACCCTAACCAAACAATTATTTTTTAGGCCTATGATAAAAATAAGCATATAACATTTTATGTGATTCAGTACTACGTGAAATATGCAACAGTTTTTATGACATGATAGAAAGGCATAATTTGATTGATCTGCACTCCTTCCATTTGTATCATCAACTTTTTTGATGGGTCCTCCAATTATTACAATGGCACTCTTTTTTGGAGTTTTAATTTTGCTTTCTGTGTTTGACAATTAAATCATATTTAAAAACTAAAACGTCTAATATATTCAATAAAAGGAATTTCAATGAGTGTGATCCCGTCTTGTCTCCTTGACTTCCAGCATTACTGCACATCAAAGGGAGGCCATCTTGTGCACGTCAACAACGCCAATGAAAACAACTTCATACGAGACGTTATCATGCATCAAGGTTGGTGTATGCAAAGGTTTCGTATGTGTATTCCATAAAGCCACCTTCGGTTATCAATGTCATTGCCCACAAAGCCGTGTACACGTACAACCCTGTAATACACGACGTCATTATGAGCTAGACAAGTGTTGCTTTAATGATTGTTTTGGGTGAAAGTTGTTTTCGATTTCAGGAAGTACTGTGTCCTTTATTGTACAGTACATTTAAACAAATCTAAGTTGCGTTTTTTTTAATGGGAGGGTGATTTCCCAAACTGATAATCCGAGTATCATTCGGAACTTCTCGGCCATTTTTTATCGAAAACAACCTCGGATGTTTATGGACGGTTTACAAACTCGATATGCTTAAGTCCGGTGCAAGTACATCGCGAAGTAATTTATTTAAGCAGATAAACTTAATGACTTTACTCTTTGGAATCTTCCGAGTATTTGATTATAGTGTATATCTGGGTACTTATTGGTATAGCTATGTTGTTATAACCAAGTGTAAATATGTACTCTTGGAAAGGCTTCCATATTTATTACCAATTTGCCGTACTAAATGATCTGGCGAACCTACCTCAGCATCCGGAATATCACCCGCATTGACCCGTATTTTTGCTTATCAAAAGGGTGAGGAGACGTCCTTAAATGTCATGTTGTGATCTTGCTTATGACGAGTATTATGTCAAATCTATTTCAGCCCCAACGGCACACTGGTGGCTAGGAGCGAACGATGATACGACAGAGGGAGTATGGCAGTGGGTAGATGATGACTCCTCGCTTCAATTTAATGGTATCGTTCAAGCAAATAAACATACATACTTCAGTGTATGCTAATGAAGACTCTATTGTACCAGTAAAGCTTATGTTTAGTACATACCTACCATCTTAAGCCACTGGTATGGCTCATATAACTACAAGTTTGTAGTTAATAACAAACTTGTTCGCTGCACCCCAAGCTCTTTTTGAGCGATACATTCTATGATAATTACGAGCACGTTCCCCGTTCTCTAATCTCGATTTCAATGGTTTGGTCCACGTTAACTATGGATTTGTGACCCGTACTCTAATCTCGATTTCAATGGTTTGGTCCACGTTAACTATGGACTTGTGACCCGTACTCTAATCTCGATTTCAATGGTTTGGTCCACGTTAACTATGGACTTGTGTCCCGAACTCTAATCTCGATTTCAATGGTTTGGTCCACGTTAACTATGGACTTGTGACCCGTACTCTAATCTCGATTTCAATGGTCTGGTCCACGCTTACTACGAGCATGTTCCCCGTCCACGTAAATAACGACCATGTTCCCCGTACTCTGAACTCGAATTCAATGGTTTGGTCCACGTTAACTATGGACTTGTGACCCGTACTCTAATCTCGATTTCAATGGTCAGGTCCACGTTAACTACGAGCATGTTCACCGTACTCTGAACTCGATTTCAATGGTTTGGTCCACGTTAACTACGAATGTGTTCCCCGTACTCGAAACTCGATTTCAATGGTTTGGTCCACGTTAACTACGAATGTGATCCCCGTACTCTGAACTCGATTTCAATGTTTTGGTCCACGTTAACTACGAACGTGATCCCCGTACTCTAAACTCGATTTCAATGGTTTGGTCCACGTTAACTACGAACGTGATCCCCGTACTCTAAACTCGATTTCAATGGTTTGGTCCACGTTAACTACGAACGTGTTCCCCGTACTCTGAACTCGATTTCAATGTTTTGGTCCACGTTAACTACGAACGTGATCCCCGTACTCTAAACTCGATTTCAATGGTTTGGTCCACGTTAACTACGAATGTGTTCCCCGTACTCTAAACTCGATTTCAATGGTTTGGTCCACGTTAACTACGAACGTGTTCCCCGTACTCTAAACTCGATTTCAATGGTCTGGTCAACGTTAATAACGAACGTGTTCCCCGTAATCTGAACTCGATTTCAATGGTCAGGTCCTAGTACATTACGAACATGTTTTCCGCACTCTAAACAAGATTTCAATGGCCTGGTCCTAGTACATTACGAACATGTTCCCCGTACTCTAAACTCGATGTCAATGGTCTGGTACACGTTAACTAAGAACGTGTTCGCTGCACTCAAAGATATATATCAATGCTATGGTCTTCGAAATAGTTCAAGCCGTATTTCCATTTAATAGTCTATGTCAACTGCGAAATTGCTCCCTATATTCCAAGCCCTTTTTCAAATGTTTGGTCCACTTGAACTATGAATTGTTCCCTGTACTACACGCTCTATTTCAAAAGTGTCTAAAAGGTCAAGTACCAGTGTTTCTTAATTGTCTTATGATTTCCCGTCACAGTTTTCTTTCCCGTATAAAAACGCCATAAAAGCGATTCGCTTCAAGTTCATCGTTGACGGAACTACTGATTTCATTTAAACATTATTAATTACAATACTCTCAAACAAAAACGGGGTTAGTGTTTGAATTCTTAGTGATTCTTTCCTCAATTTCATCGTTTAGGAGACTATAATTTCTGTATTTGCTAGCGAGTTATGCTTGTACGTGAGTTTTAAAGTTCACGTTCAATATGCAAATCCTGCAGTCGGACAATTTCGTGTTGTAGTATTAGAAACACTATTCAACGATTCAAACCAGTTATTGAATAATAAGTCACTACACCGATTAAAAATTTGCAGTTGTTTACTTTCAATCATATTATTTGAGTGAACTTGTATTATACTCTAATGATGAAGTAGAGCTTACGTGTTGTGTAAGACCAATGGAGGACAAATGTATTACGTATGTTGGTCATGCTAGACTCACACGTGCGACATCATTGCTGTTTTGTCATATTCGATCACGTTATCATTTGACTAGTAAGAACATGACAAAATTCCGATTCGCGTCAAGATTCAATAAATAAACGTCAATTGACCTGAACATGACTCCATCCCTAACGGAATAGAAGTCAATCGCGTTTCCTTGACACTCCAGAGTTCCAGTCTTTTGGCCAGGAAAGACCTTATCACTTTTATTGCAGACTTTTGGCCAGGACAGAACATCTTACTTATATTGCAGACTTTTGGCCAGGAAAGATCGTAGACTTTTATTGCAGACTTTTGGCCAGGACAGAACATCTTACTTATATTGCAGACTTTTGGCCAGGAAAGACCGTCTGACTTTTATTGCAGACTTTTGGCCAGGAATGCCGGATGGTGATGGGGACTGCGCGTTTTACAGCCACGGTGGAGACTACAAGTGGGATGACGCCAACTGCCAGTTGGCTTACAACGGCATCTGTGAACTAAAGTAAGGGCGTATATAGAGTATAACATCCATCTCATTCAATTCATTAAGCACCAGTGAGATGCATTACAGTGGCATCTGTGAATTATAGTCAGTGCTCGAGAGGTAATGAATAACATGATAAAATGTTATCTAGTAGTATAGGTGTCTGCCTCTCACCGATTGTTGTGAGATTGAATCTCAAAAGGGCAACTTTCCCATGGCTTCAAATGGGCAACGTGTACTGGTTTCAATTTGGACACTGCCAATTTTATAAAGTTTTGTCTCAATCACACGTATGCAAAGGAGTATAACATATAGCACATTAAAGTGCGCTTCAACGGTTAGACGCGAATGCTTTACAACGAGACATGTGCACTAAAGAATTTGTGGATAAAATGAACTAATGCAGATGCTATTTAAATGTATGGTGGCATATTACTGCCGTATTTCTGTTCGTGCTATCCATTTTATTTTCGTGATAATTATCTAGCTATCTAGTTAATATTCGCGATACTGTGTGTGGCATATGTGAACTAAAGAAAGTGCGAGTTAAGTACATTACAATGGCATATGTGAACTAAAGTAAGTGCGAGTAAAGTACATTACAATGGCATATGTGATAAAAAAAAATCTTGCGAGTAAAGTACATTACAATGGCATACGTGAAATAAAATAAGTGCGAGTTAAGTACATTACAATGGCATATGTGAACTAAAATACGTGCGAGTAAAGTACATTACAATGACATATGTGAACTAAAGTACGTGCGAGTTAAGTACATTGCAAATGCATAACTGCTTCTGAAGTATACTTAAACGGTGTGTAATTTATAGAAAGTGCAAGTAAAATACATCACAACATTAAATTAAAGGTAGTGTTAGTAAGGTGGGTTGAGGTAAGTTCGAGTATATCTGTAATCGAAAGTTGAGGCGATTTTAATTTAGCTCACTGGCATCTTTGAACTCAAGTATATTGGCGCAATATGGGTGCTTGATCTAAAAGTAAGATATTGTAAAGAACATAGCAGAAATAGTTGTGAAGTGCAGTAGATGCATGTAATGTCTGTTCACTAAAGGAAGCTCAATTAACGAACAATATGAAGTCATCTGCGTAATAAAGTAAGAGTGAGTAATGTGAATTGCAGTGACATTTGTTTACTACAGTAAAAAGCGAGAAAAGTGAACTACAGTGTCATTTATCAACTACAGTAAGAGCGAGTAATGTGAATTGCAGTGATATTTGTTAACTGCAGTAAGAGTGAGTAATGTGAATTGCAGTGGCATTTGTTTACTACAGTAAGAGCGAGTAAAGTGAATTGCAGTGATATATGTTAACTGCAGTAAGAGCGAGTAAAGTGAATTGCAGTGATTTATGTTAACTACAGTAAAAGCGAGTAATGTGAATTGCAGTGGTATTTGTTAACTGTAGTAAGAGCGAGTAATTTGAATTGCAGTGATATTTGTTAACTGTAGTAAGAGCGAGTAATTTGAATTGCAGTGATATTTGTTAACTGTAGTAAGAGCGAGTAATTTGAATTGCAGTGATATTTGTTAACTGTAGTAAGAGCGAGTAATGTGAATTGCAGTGATATTTGTTTAATGCGGTTAGAGCGAGTTATGTGAATTGCAGTGATATTTGTTAACTGCAGTAAGAGCGAGTAAAGTAAATTGCAGTGATGTTTGTTTGATGCAGTAACAGCGAGTAATGTGAATTGCAGTGATATTTGTTTAATGCAGTAAGAGCGAATAATGTGAATTGCAGTGATATTTGTTTAATGCAGTAAGAGCGAGTAATGTGAATTGCATTGGCATTTGTTAACTACAGTAAGAGCGAGTAATGTGAATTGCAGTGGCATTTGTTAACTAAAGTAAGAGCGAGTAATGTGAACTGCAGTGATATTTGTTAACAACAGTAAGAGCGAGTAATGTGAATTGCATTGGCATTTGTTAACTACAGTAAGAGCGAGTAATGTGAACTGCAGTGGCCTTTGTTAACTACAGTAAGAGCGAGTAATGTGAACTGCAGTGATATTTGTTAACTACAGTAAGAGCGAGTAATGTGAATTGCAGTGATATTTATTAACTGCAGTAAGAGCGAGTAATTTGAATTGCAGTGGCATTTGTTTACTACCGTAAGAGCGAGTAAGGTTAATTGCAGTGGAATTTGTTTACTACCGTACGAGCGAGTAATGTTAATTGCAATGACATTTTTTTACTTCCATAAGAGCGAGTAATGTGAATTGCAGTGGCATTTATTAACTGCAGTAAGAGCGAGTTATGTGAATTGCAGTGGTATATGTTCACTACAGTAAGAGCGAGTAATGTTAATTGCAGTGGCATTTATTAACTGCAGTAAGAGCGAGTAATGTGAATTGCAGTGGCATTTATTAACTACAGTAAGAGCGAGTAATTTGAATTCAGTGGCATTTATTAACTGCAGTAAGAACAAGTTATGTGAATTGCAGTGGCATTTGTTAACTACAGTAAGAGCGAGTAATGTGAATTGCAGTGGAATTTGTTTACTACAGAAGGAGCAAATAATGTGAATTGCAGTGGCATTTGTTAACTGCAGTAAGAGCGAGTAATGTGAATTGCAGTGGCATTTGTTTACTACAGAAGGAGTGAATAATGTGAATTGCAGTGGCATTTGTTTACTACAATAAGAGCGAATAATGTGAATTACAGTGACATTTGTTTACTGCAGTAAGAGCGAGTGAAGTGAATTGCAGTGGCATTTGTTCACTACAGTAAGTGTAATGTACACTCGTTTCTTTCAATAAAATTATAATGTTACAATTGTAAGGCTTTTCAAATAAGACGTTGCAGGTTCGATCTTCTCTAAGGGAACTTTCTAACGGCTTCTACAAATGGAAACCATATTTATTTTTACCAGGACTCGAGCGGGATTCTTTGAGCGTATTGTTCAATATTGTTCAATTCCCACTGATGTTATTGTACTGCAATTTATGACTGGCTCATTGACAAATCATGTATGCGTAATGAAAACAATCCACCTAATCGTAAAACAAACACACATCAATTATCATAAAGCAAATGTCATCTTCTATGTGTTTCATGTGTATTTTATCACAGAATGAACAAGAGAAAAATGAAACAGACTGGTACATCTTATGAAGGGCCATCATTTAGACCATAGTATGAGCTGAATGTTTTTGTACTTTTTAAGATTTTTACATTGCAGGATTCAGAAGGAATGTGCTCCTATCATCGGCTGAACACGTCAACAGTCAAAGAAGTACGGATGAAGTTGAACACTCCGTTGAATATTTGCTTCATAACCTGAGTAATTACTTTTAAAGGGTTTCACCCTTGCATACGTAGAAACGCTTGATTTTTTAAAATAGGTTATAAAAATATACTGTAGATTCTTGTTGTTTTGTCTTTCCATCTGTTTGTATTATCCTACCTGGTACGTAGGTTTTGAAATTTGAACCCGACGTTAACCATACAATAAAATGAATATGACCTAACTTTAAACTGTTCTAGACTGCCCTTGAACTGGAGAGGTCCCTTATTGATCTTGGAGTATGTACGTTCACTGCAATAGTCAAATAGTTATACTCATTTCAACAAAACTTTTGCCTGCACAATGACTAATTAAACGTTTGACGCATGAAACTATGTAGGTAGGTTGCCAATGATCATTCCAATTCTCAAAATGGTTTGGGGGACAGTAGGTAATCCAGGGAATGTTTGTCTTAGAAACCTTATTAAAATATGTCCTGCATGCAATACTGAATACAGATCAAATTAACAACAAATGAGCCATGTGTCCCAGCAGTAACTATAATTTTATATAACCCGCGACCATGAAACAGTGTAGGAAAGTTACCATTGGTATCAGTACTGTAAATAGCCCCGACGTAGTTAAGGATTCGGAAGTTATAAAACAAATTGGCTGCTAAAGTTCAAGTTAGTAAAAAATACAAATGGAAATAAGACACAGGAAAATGTTTATTATACCTAAAGCGTCAGTAAGGCTGTTAAAAAAAGGCATGGTTTCCCTCTACAGTTGACGTTAAAAGATCACATACTAAGTTGGTTTAAAAATAGCGTTTTAAGCTTAATTTAAACCTCAGCTACAGGAAGAGAGTATCGACACATTGTTCTGCCATGACAAACAATCAGAGCACAAGAACGCGACTGCGATTTGGGAGATTAGTCTTGTGGTGTACGGTTCCGCTTCGTACCCATAAGATTATGAGATCTAGCCCCGTTAGGGACATGTTCTAATTGTTGTTGTTTAAAAAAAAAACATTATTGTAAGCGTAGTATACTGTATGTCCGTACGAATATTACGCATAGGCATGAGTTTGATTATTTAGAATATGTTATTTAAAAACTGTTGACCTAATCGAGCTCCACAAGATGCCTAAATGTATATAGACACTCAATTTTGCAATAAACGGCTACAGACGGTTTATTTACTTTACTAACGTACAAGTAGTAGTTTTTATAATCCATCCACACAGCTATTCCTTATTATAAAAATTATAAAATGAATGGCAAACTAATGTACTCGTGTTTTTCAAAATCGTCCGTTGAAAAAGTTTGAACCAAGGAACAATTTTTGAAAATGGTAAAGCAATAAATAAACGCGACAAGTGTGACGTAACTTGTTTTGATATTTTGTGGATAAACTCGCCACAACAATCAAGGAAAATTGCTACTTAAAAACATTTGAAAATATCAATTTTAAACCGACACGCTTTGTGGCGCTTTGTGGAGGAACACATCTTGTAACATACATACCTTACGTCATATATCGTCCTTCAGCACGAGCAGGCAACCATATGTTCCAAATTGCTGTCTTCATTGTATTAGCAAGTAGGGGTGGTTTTACACCATATGTTTATGATTTATATCAATAATGATAAATAAATGATTGGTTCAAAACACCGAAGATGTATTTTTACTTAACACTAATGGTAACAGAGAAAAAGAAACCAGCAATAACTATAAACAATAACAACATTTATTTACTAACATTTTTACAATAAAAAAATCGAAAAAGTAATGCTAAAATTCAAATATCTTTGAATAAAGAATAATGTCCAAAAGCTCACAAAATATCTTCACTTATTATGGTTAACTTGATGTCCTCAGAATTAAATCCACATGCAACATTGTACACACTATATTAACACTACTTCAATCCAACAACACTTCAGAAAAAAACACAAATGGTTGATATGTTATCCTAACAGAATAATTTTAATTAAATCTAAGATTTTACAAATGTTCAAGCACTGTTAATTTTTTTAAAGAAACCTTAATTTTACCCAAAGACCAATGATCAGAGTAATTTTTCCCTCATATACAAAATAAGAATCTCGTATCTTCTACATCTTCTATACATGGAATAAATAGAAACATCTAGATGGATTTGAAAAAAAATCCTGATTAACGCATTCCAAAAATAACATAGAGAAAGTATAGTTTACTTAAATGAATCTTGGTCACCTAAAATGCATAATCAATATAGTACTGAATTTTAAGCAAAATATTGCCTTCCGACGTAGCATATATGACGTCATTTATCACCATGCAATATTTAAAAAATAACATTATTGTAAATAGTCACATAATTATATTGTATTATAGCTTTTTAATTCAGACCATCGACGTCGTTATCAAGAATAAACCAACTATTGCTTTTTGAACGACATCTAAAATATATGATGAATAACCTAAATAAGAAGATCGGTATGCGTACGTTCCTTGTGCATAGTGTTTGTGTGTATTTAACTAAATATCGTTCAGTGTATTCGCTTTCTTTTAACAATAAAATACGCGCATTAAAGACAGATTTCCGTTACTTGAATGTACATAATTTTCTTTACAAATACTTTGACAAATACTCAACACAAATAGTTTAAGACAAACATGGTCATAATAAAGTATGTTGTCATCGTGAAAATACAATACGGGAATAACTAACTCACTGTCATATTGCACCACTTCGAAATGATGGTATTCCTTATCAACATTGGTTTACCTTTTGAGCATTTAGCTGTATTTAACTTTCCTGTTTTGTGTTTGTATGTAAATCAGTGACCGTTTATGATACTCATTTCAAACACATCGTAAAATCAATATCTACAACATACAAAAAGTATATCTGTAAATGGCAAAATAACGTCTACATGTCCTATGTAAGAATTGATGAGTATCATTTAATTTTGTACAGTTGTCTGTGATATCGTCGCAAATATTTAATTTACTTTCCGAAAACGAAACAATAACGAAAATACTTAAAGGTGCTTTCGATCAAGATGTTATAGCTTACAAAAGTGTGGCACTGTTGGAAAAACTCGTGTACAACGTCCTGTTACCGTTTACGAGCGAGACGGTATATCTCTGCGCGGTTATGGTAATTTCATTCGGAACTCCTCGGCCATTTTTTTCAAAAACAACCTCGGATGTATGCAGGTACATCAGTTGAAGTAGTTCGTAAAATTTTGAATTATATCATTAATTAAATGTAGTGTTTTAGAGTTGTATTTATTGATCTAAGTTTAAATTGATTGCCATTGAATTGTTTTATTGCAAACATATTTAAGAATCCCAAGAGTAATGTCACAAAGTTTAACTGCTAAATAAAATTAATACGCGATCTACTTGCAGCGGACTTAAACGTACCACTTTTTGAGTATGTAAACCGTCCAAATACATCCGAGGTTGTTTTCGATAAAATGGCCGAGGAGCTCCGAATGTGGTAATTTGAAACCGACATTCGGAGCTCCTCGGCCATTTTTTTCAAAAACAACCTCGGATGTATATGGACCGTTTACATACTTAAAAAGTGGAACGTTTAAGTCCGCTGCAAATAGATTGCGTAGTAATCTTATTTAGTAGTTAAAATTTATGACTTAACTCTTGGGAATCGTAATTATGTTTGCAATAATACACTTCACTTTAATGCTTTTATTCAAAAAAAATACGGACTACTTCAATAGATGTACCGGCATACATCCGAGGTTGTTTTTGAAAAAATGGCCGAGGAGTTACGAATGTTGAAACCGAAAGTTAATTTCCGTTCCTTATTCAAGCTAATATTGTTTCCTGTCCCGCGTTCTTCAGAACTTGTTACTGTTGTTTTTACTTTGTATTTCTTACTGCCATAGTTAATCTTCGGTTTAATTACTGTTTAAATTGCTCAATATTGTCATCTGAATAACCTATTCAGGTACAACAAGATTGTTTGATACTATAATACACTTCCCAAACTGTGCTGATCCTGTTTGATACTATAATACACTACCCAAACTGTGCTATCCTGTTTGATACTATAATGCACTACCCAAACTGTGCTGATTCTGTTGTATACTATAATACACTACCCAAACTGTGCTGATTCTGTTGTATACTATAATACACTACCCAAACTGTGCTGATTCTGTTTGATACTATAATACACTACCCAAACTGTGCTGATTCTGTTGTATACTATAATACACTACCCAAACTGTGCTGATTCTGTTTGATACTGTAATACACTACCCAAACCGTGCTGATCCTGTTTGATACTATAATACACTACCCAAACTGTGCTGATTCTGTTGTATACTATAATACACTACCCAAACTGTGCTGATTCTGTTGTATACTATAATACACTACCCAATCTGTGCTGATCCTGTTGTATACTATAATACACTACCCAAACTGTGCTGATTCTGTTGTATACTGTAATACACTACCCAAACTGTGCTGATTCTGTTTGATACTGTAATACACTACCCAATCTGTGCTGATCCTGTTGTATACTATAATACACTACCCAAACTGTGCTGATTCTGTTGTATACTATAATACACTACCCAAACTGTGCTGATTCTGTTGTATACTATAATACACTACCCAATCTGTGCTGATCCTGTTGTATACTATAATACACTACCCAAACTGTGCTGATTCTGTTGTATACTATAATACACTACCCAAACTGTGCTGATTCTGTTGTATACTATAATACACTACCCAAACTGTGCTGATCCTGTTTGATACTATAATACACTACCCAAACTGTGCTGATTCTGTTGTATACTATAATACACTACCCAAACTGTGCTGATTCTGTTTGATACTATAATACACTACCCAAACTGTGCTGATCCTGTTTGATACTATAATACACTACCCAACCTGTGCTGATCCTGTTTGATACTATAATACACTACCCAAACTGTGCTGATTCTGTTTGATACTGTAATACACTACCCAAACTGTGCTGATCCTGTTGTATACTATAATACACTACCCAAACTGTGCTGATTCTGTTGTATACTATAATACACTACCCAAACTGTGCTGATTCTGTTGTATACTATAATACACTACCCAAACTGTGCTGATTCTGTTTGATACTGTAATACACTACCCAAACTGTGCTGATCCTGTTTGATACTATAATACACTACCCAAACTGTGCTGATTCTGTTGTATACTATAATACACTACCCAAACTGTGCTGATTCTGTTGTATACTATAATACACTACCCAAACTGTCCTGATTCTGTTTGATACTATAATACACTACCCAAACTGTGCTGATCCTGTTGTATACTATAATACACTACCCAAACTGTGCTGATTCTGTTGTATACTATAATACACTACCCAAACTGTGCTGATCCTGTTGTATACTATAATACACTACCCAATCTGTGCTGATTCTGTTGTATACTATAATACACTACCCAAACTGTGCTGATTCTGTTTGATACTATAATACACTACCCAAACTGTGCTGATCCTGTTGTATACTATAATACACTACCCAAACTGTGCTGATTCTGTTGTATACTATAATACACTACCCAAACTGTGCTGATTCTGTTGTATACTATAATGCACTACCCAAACTGTGCTGATTCTGTTGTATACTATAATACACTACCCAAACTGTGCTGATTCTGTTGTATACTATAATACACTACCCAATCTGTGCTGATTCTGTTGTATACTATAATACACTACCCAAACTGTGCTGATTCTGTTGTATACTATAATACACTACCCAAACTGTGCTGATCCTGTTGTATACTATAATACACTACCCAAACTGTGCTGATTCTGTTGTATACTATAATACACTACCCAAACTGTGCTGATCCTGTTGTATACTATAATACACTACCCAAACTGTGCTGATTCTGTTTGATACTATAATACACTACCCAAACTGTGCTGATTCTGTTGTATACTATAATACACTACCCAAACTGTGCTGATCCTGTTGTATACTATAATACACTACCCAAACTGTGCTGATTCTGTTTGATACTATAATACACTACCCAAACTGTGCTGATTCTGTTGTATACTATAATACACTACCCAACCTGTGCTGATCCTGTTTGATACTGTAATACACTACCAAAACTGTGCTGATTCTGTTGTATACTATAATACACTACCCAACCTGTGCTGATCCTGTTTGATACTGTAATACACTACCACAACTGTGCTGATCCTGTTGTATACTATAATACACTACCCAACCTGTGCTGATCCTGTTTGATACTATAATACACTACCCAAACTGTGCTGATCCTGTTGTATACTATAATACACTACCCAAACTGTGCTGATCCTGTTGTATACTATAATACACTACCCAAACTGTGCTGATCCTGTTTGATACTATAATACACTACCCAAACTGTGCTGATTCTGTTGTATACTATAATACACTACCCAAACTGTGCTGATCCTGTTGTATACTATAATACACTACCCAAACTGTGCTGATTCTGTTTGATACTATAATACACTACCCAAACTGTGCTGATCCTGTTTGATACTATAATACACTACCCAAACTGTGCTGATTCTGTTGTATACTATAATACACTACCCAAACTGTGCTGATCCTGTTTGATACTATAATGCACTACCCAAACTGTGCTATCCTGTTTGATACTATAATGCACTACCCAAACTGTGCTGATTCTGTTGTATACTATAATACACTACCCAAACTGTGCTGATTCTGTTGTATACTATAATACACTACCCAACCTGTCCTGATTCTGTTGTATACTATAATGCACTACCCAAACTGTGCTGATTCTGTTGTATACTATAATACACTACCCAAACTGTGCTGATTCTGTTGTATACTATAATACACTACCCAAACTGTGCTGATTCTGTTTGATACTGTAATACACTACCCAAACTGTGCTGATTCTGTTGTATACTATAATACACTACCCAAACTGTGCTGATTCTGTTGTATACTATAATACACTACCCAAACTGTGCTGATTCTGTTGTATACTATAATACACTACCCAAACTGTCCTGATTCTGTTGTATACTATAATACACTACCCAAACTGTGCTGATTCTGTTGTATACTATAATACACTACCCAAACTGTGCTGATTCTGTTGTATACTATAATACACTACCCAAACTGTGCTGATTCTGTTGTATACTATAATACACTACCCAAACTGTGCTGATTCTGTTTGATACTATAATACACTACCCAAACTGTGCTGATTCTGTTTGATACTATAAGGCCATCCTTAAAAAAATGAATGTTTGCTGTAACGCGACCGACTCACGAAATTACCGCGACTCAACTTTTTTTTTAGGCCCTCCAGGACGAAAATTTTTTTTTCGCATCTCCGAGCGTACGGAAAATAATCTTTCCGATCATTATATTTTCTTTCCGCTCATTATTTTCCTTCGGCTCATTTATATTACGTCATGCGGTTGACTTTTGTTTTTATCTACAAAATGGCCGACGAAGGCGAGCGTGTAACCTTTGCGGTTACAGTTATCGAGAAAAAGGGGCCTGAAACCATATTCCATGCTCGAAACTCCATTAGAAAATTCAGCACAAACGAGTCCTGGTTTGATGTCTTTTCCGCTTTAACTGAAAATGTCGCAATTGACCCTGAAATAGATGAACATTTTGAGAAAATTGCGTCGGTGCAGGTGTCCTCGAATCTGGAAAATCCTACACAATTCAGTCCAGATACTTACGATAAAATAAGTGTCTTATATGACTTTGACAAGACTCTGAAGTATGTCACGATCACAATTAAAACTACACCACAACAGGAACATAAAGCTTTCCTTTAGACCTGAAGTTTAGCTTGCCTGTACCTACTTATTTGTCCACTGCCTAGTGTATCCATTATAATTAAGGGACAATTTCAAGAGATTAGGGTGTCTGCAAGGTAGCAGGGGTCCGGCCCTAGGCTGTAAATTCCTTTAGGCCCAACTGACTGCTACTGTCTCGCCTGGTTTGTCTAGCCTGACTAATCATGAGCAATCACAATGATGTAAGCTTTACTTTAACATGGTATATCATAGGTCAGCCCAAAATCCAGGTTTACAACACATTCATGGGTCATGATTTGTACATGATTTCTACAGCATTTTGGTCCCTCTTGCTGTTCTCAGTTACTGATAGGAGTATGGGAACTTTATAGAACTGGTAAACAACTCGGGATGACTGAGATTGCCCAGGAACATTGTGAGTAGGTTTCTAAAAATGTTACTCAAACAAAGCCAATAAACAAAAATGATGCAATGCATTAGACTTTATTAACAGGAAACTTATTTTGGATGTTCATTATAAATACCAAATTTATTATTATAATGTTCTGTAACTATTTATATTGTAATCCTAAGAGTTTGTTGTACAACTATGTAGACACACTGATGAAGTATCTAAGTCTGTGTCCATGGGATCTGTCCAAATGAGGATGATGGAATGAGGCATGTCTGATGATAGTCATCACACTGTACTACATGATAATGGATTAATGGATGAGGTCTGTCCAAAATGAAGTGTCAAGCAATCTGAAATGATAAGAAACTTATTTACTGAGTAATTTAAGGCACACAATGGGAAAAAAAAAAATCCCTACCTACCTACTCACTGTAAAAATGATGGGTAGCGTTACAGCAAACATACAATTTTTTAAGGATGGCCTAATACACTACCCAAACTGTGCTGATCCTGTTTGATACTATAATACACTACCCAAACTGTGCTGATTCTGTTGTATACTATAATACACTACCCAAACTGTGCTGATCCTGTTTGATACTATAATGCACTACCCAAACTGTGCTATCCTGTTTGATACTATAATGCACTACCCAAACTGTACTTAGGATCAGCTGCACGATCGAAACTAAGTCATACAGTAAATGTGACGTAGGCGGGATAGAAAAAAGAATGGGTACGCCTCTGGTGTGATGTGTTTCTAACGTAGTTGTTACCGTAGTTGTTTATGTAGTGTACACTTATTATCAAGAATAACAAATATGATATTATGTTACTCAAATACTACTGGAATCATGTCTGCGTGACGTATTCAAACAGGAAAAGGATATCCCCTAATGATGAGTGGTGCCGCACTGAATCTGAAGTGATATCCGTCATTTCATACACATACAGTCATATGATTTAATTAGCTTTTAAATGAAGTCATATTGAAATGAGTTTATTTCTCGGCGTATGAATAATTTGAGACTTCACAGTCGCACTACCAAACATTAGAAGCGCATGTATTTGTGTCAAGCTGGCTTACAGTCAATTGAATAAACACCGCACTTATTTTTCATAAACAATTCAAAGGCAGTTTTATGCGCATAGTCTATTTGTTTTTATTTTTGCGAGATCGGACAAAGATGGATCCATAATTATTCATATGCCGTACGAAGTTCCTTATATCCGAGCACACAATTACCGCGAGCATAGTGCTGATGACACACACGCTGGCAAACCCTGTAGTAACGCTAACTGGGCGGTTATCTTCCCGGCTTATGTATTTGTTAAGGAATGCGGAGGTGTTCTTCTTTTCAATAGAGGTGTTCCGAACAAGCTGCTCAATGATCTCGTCCTGCGTGAGTCCAGCAAACGCCTTGTGTGGATTGCACAAGCACGGCATGATGTAGAGAGGTTTAAGGTTTGGTTTGCTGGGGGTAGTTGCTATCACGTCACCTGTTAAATAGCAAGGATGGAAGAACCACGGACAATATCTACATGAATTTGTCTGTCATAATTGTGAAAAATAAACTTTAAGAGTCATATATCCTTCTGTTACGTGAGCGTTTGATATATCATGTTTTCTGCAGGTTATTTCGTATTTTAAATGTTGTACTTGTTAATTTTTATTTCTAAATTATTCTGATTATTGTTTTTAGTGTGCACATATCGTATGAACCTCCTAACTGGGTAAAAGTATATCGCTGGTTTAACGCCCATGATGCGGTTCTTAGTACTTGTAGTGGTGGTGGTGATATTGGTAGTGGTGGTGGTAGTGGTGATGGTGGTGGTGGTGGTGGTGGTGGTGGTGGAAGTGGTAGTGGTAGTAATGGTAGTGGTAGTGGTGGTGGTGGTGGAGGTGGTGGTGGTAGTAGTAGTAGCAGTAGTAGAAGTAGTAGTAGTAGTAGTAGTAGTAGTAGTAGTAGTAGTAGTAGTAGTAGTAGTAGTAGTAGTAGTAGTAGTAGTAGTAGTAAAAGTAGTAGTAGCATTAGTAGTAGTAGTGGTAGTAGTGGTGGTGGTGGTGATGGTGGTGATGGAGATGGTAATAATAGTGGTAGTTGTAGAGGTTGTAGTAGTAGCACTAGTAGTAGTAGTAGTTTTGGTAGTAGTAGTGATAGTAAAGGTGGTAGCGGAAGTGGTAGAGGAAGTAATAAAAGAAGTGTTGATAGTGTTGGTGATGTTCGTGGATTTGCTGGTGGTGGTGGTGGTGGTGGTGGTGTCGAACATCAAGGATTACCTGACAAAATGCATGATGGCGTTAAACCATTCCATAGGCCGCTAGCATTGCATCTGATACGAGTGTTGCCGTTCAGCTCATGACCAGCGTCGCACACAAAGGTAGCTATCTGACCATACGTTGTGCCTTAAAATGTCAAAGTTGGTTTTTAGTTTCAATGATCATAATAATAATCATAATAATCAACCTCATCATCATCATCATCATCATCATCATCATCATCATCATCATCATCATTGTCATAATAATAATAATAATAATAATAATAATAATAATAATAATAATAATTCTTATAATAATAATAATAATAATAATAATAATAATAATAATAATAATAATAATAATAATAACACTTCATAAAAACCTCATACAACTCATTCAGAATGGGCAATGTAAACATTACGATAACAATTTAAGGACGTCTCACCTCCAGGAAACACAACTTCACCGTTGTCTGGTGCTGTAACTGGTCCACAGTCAACTGCTGTGCATCGTGGCATAGTGCCGTTCCATACACCAGTATGAGAGCAAACGATGGTGTCGTTTCTGGAAATAGTAAAACCTATATTGCACGAGTACACAAGTTGGCTTAGGTACACGGTACCAGAAGATGAGCTGTAGGAGCCGTTATGAAGTGCTGGAGGGAGGCCACAATCAACAAGTTGACAAACAGGCTCACTCTCGTTCCATGTTCCGTCCTCTAGACATACTCTTTTGTCACTGCCAACAAGCGTAAAGCCAATGTCACACGAATAGCTTGCATCTTGCTGAAACGTAGTCCCTGATGTAAGATTAACAGAGCCATTATCAGGGTTTAAAAGAATTCCGCAGTCGACTATGACACAAGTTGGTTCTATGAAGCTCCACTGCAAATTATCTAAACAAGTTCTATTCATCGCGCCGTTTAACACGTATCCATCTTGACACGTGAACGAGGCGGTAGCATTTATTTCTAAGGAGGAGAAGAATACGTCGCCTTTCACTGGTGTCGATGGTGTTTCACACAATGGCAATGGGCAACTCACGTTTCCAATCCATTCGCCTTCTGTATTACATGAAATAGTGGAGTGTTCTGATAATTCATTTGAGGCATCGCATTCTATAACCGCCACGCTACCATAGTACGTTTCATTATAGGCAAACTGACCATACTTCAGGTTTAATGGGATACCGCAATCAACAAAGGTACAAGTCGGTGGTGTTCCGGTCCATCCGTCATCGTTTGAGTCACACGTTACAATACTATTTCCAGAAAGAACATGGCCAGCATTGCACGAATAGATGGCTCTAAATGGAATAAGATCAACATATAATCTGTTTCGTGTATAAACCTTAAACGATCCATTCGCCACATCGGGTGGGAGACCGCATGTCTCATAAACACATACGAGCTCCAGATCCGTCCAGGTACCCTCAGATTGACACGTAATTGTGCCATTCCCAACAGGCATATACCCCGCATCACAACCGTAGATCGCCATAGTTCCGTATACTGGAGCTGTAAGTGGCGGGATTAGGGAAAAGTCTGTGTTCAACTGCGTGCTTGGATTGGCACATGTGACGGGGCTGCACACGGGGATATCTCCACTCCAATCGGGTACGGTAGCGTTCAGGCATGTCCTGGAATCAAACGTGGGACTTGTTTACAACTGTCTTCTCAGTAAACTAACAATCTTAGAATTGTTCATAAATATACAACATTGTATACACGTACAAAAGGCAATCATGATACATATTGACGTGAGACATAAAATGTTTAAAGTATAACGAGTTTAACAGGTCTGTCCGCTCCTTTTAACATAAGTCCATTTCTGCCCGACTTTCATCGCAAAAGGCATTTTCAAATACCCATTTCGTTATTTAAATTTAAAAAACGCTATTATCACCACCGGGAAAGATGGGGGCCAAAGTTTGAACGTTAGAATTATTTGCAAGATATTGATTGTCTACACACATATTAGTAGCAAGATAAATCTCAGCTCAAAATTGCTTGTGAAACATATCATTTGTTGCGGTCATATACGGTCAGAAATCGACGAAACTAAATACCAGACGAAAGCTATACTCACTTTAAAGTATATAACGGGATATGTTACACCACTGTGGCTGATTTCTTTTATATGACGATATCAGTGGTAGTTGGTGGACTTTGTTCACGTTCTTTTGTCTATCTATTGCTATTTTTAAAATGTCTGAATAAAACGTGGACATACCTGGAAAGATTTCCGGATGTATTGACGGTCCCGAGATGACAGGCAAAAGTCAAAACTGTCCCCGGTTGTCTTTCTTCCGGTAAGTTGACGGTGTAAGAAGACGTATTGGCGATGACAGGGCACTCTGGAACAATATGTAAGTTGGATGCATCAGCGTAACCCTCGGTGCACATATCATATTTGTACACCCCATTTATGTTCACAAAGGTACACCCCATTTCTGTACAGAAAGGTACATCCCATTTATGTACACCATTTATGTACACAAAGGAACATCCCATTTGCGTACACAAAGGTACATCCAATTTATGTACACAAAGGTACACCCCATTTATGTACACAAAGGTACACCCCATTTATGTACACACAGGTACATCCCATTTATGTACACACAGGTACATCCCATTTATGTACACAAAGGTACACCCCATTTATGTACACAAAGGTACACCCCATTTATGTACACAAAGGTACACCCCATTTATGTACATAAAGGTACATCCCATTTATGTACACAAAGGTACACCCCATATATGTACACAAAGGTACACCCCATTTATGTAAACAAAGGTACACCCCATTTATGTACACAAAGGTACATCCCATTTATGTACACACAGGTACATCCCATTTATGTACACAAAGGTACACCCCATTTATGTACACAAAGGTACACCCCATTTATGTACATAAAGGTACATCCCATTTATGTACACAAAGGTACACCCCATATATGTACACAAAGGTACACCCCATTTATGTAAACAAAGGTACACCCCTTTTATGTACACAAAGGTACACCCCATTTATGTACAGAAATGTACACCCCATTTATGTACACAAAGGTACACCCCTTTTATGTACAGAAAGTTACACCCCATTTATTTATGTACACAAAGGTACACCCCATTTATGTACAGAAATGTACACCCCATTTATGTACACAAAGGTACACCCCATTTATGTACACAAAGGTACACCCCCTTATGTGTACACAAAGGAACACCCCATTTATGTACACAAAGGTCCACCCCATTTATGTACACAAAGGTCCATTGCATATTTGTACAGAAAGGTACACCCCATTTATGTGCACAAAGGTACACCCCATGTATGTACACAAAGTCCACCCCATTTATGTACACAAAGGTCCACCACATATTTGTACACAAAGGTCCACCCCATATTTGTACACAAAGGTCCACCCCATATTTGTACAGAAAGGTACACCCATATATGTACAGAAAGGTACCCCCTCCCCCCACATGTACAATAAAAGTGCACACACCATATATGCAAAGGTATACACATCCAAGTATGTATAAAATCGTTCACACACCAAAAATGTACAATGAACGCTCATCTTAATATATGTACAGTAAGAGTGCACACATCATATACTAGTATTTACAAAAACATATGCACTTATTATACAGTGTGTGTATACCACGTGATAAATTACGTCATATATGCTACGTCGGAAGGCAACATTTTGCTTGAAATGAAGGCTTAAATCAAAGACAACTTTTCTTTTACTGCACCATTTTAGCTGGCAAAATATTGCCTTCCGACGTAGCAATTATGACGCAATTTATCACGTGGTATACACACACTGCTACTAGTATATATAATACCCGAACCCAGATCGCTGGACTGTCTGTTAATTGCCATAACCACTCCACCGGCTCCTTAACACTACTTTATTGGACTAACATACTTTCGGGCAGTCTTTTATAGTTCTTCGCTTTCTGTTTAAACATAACGACGTTGGCTTTTCATTACCAGGATTGTCGCTCTCGACATGTAGGAACTATACATAAAAAATTGGCAGTGAAAAATAAACCGCCGTCACCAAATGAATAAATGCTTTTACGCGGCACCTCCAATTAAAAAATAACTAATGTCAGCTCTGTTTAAACGTTTTATTTCCTTTACTGTTGTTGTTGTTGTTGTTGTTGTTGTTTTTTACTGGTAAAAAATTGCCATGCGTTATGTATACTTTCGGGGTTTTTTAAATGATAACACCAGTTTTTTTACACTTAAGTTAAAATATGTTAAAGTTTTCTTAAGACGCTAATACGGGCCCTTTATGTTTAAGTTTGGGTCGGGCGGGTATGAGAATCGCAGAATTTTTTATTTACCAAATAACATTTTCAGTATGTATTTTGGCTAATTGAAATAAGCGACTTAAGCCTGTTAAGCTTAAGAAGTTTCGAGAAATTGGAGCCAGGTGTTTAAGTTTGGGTCGGGCGGGTATGGGAATTGCAGAATTTTCATGTGTCCTTAAATCCAAGAATAAATGCAGAATGACTATTTACCGTCATTGCACCGTCTTTGGTAAATTGTGAACGGCCCTCCCTCTATATGACATATTCCGCCACAGTCATAGCGAACACAGGAGCCGTTGAAACGGAACGTATAGCAAAGAGGGTCATCAAAGCATTTCTTGAAACATTCACCAATCGTTGAAACGGTTGGCAAAATTGTTTGTTTGTAATTAACATTAGACTGACCATTCTTGAAGAGTTCAAATTGCCGGCAACCTGAAAAAAGGTTAGATATTCTTTGATTTCCGATAATTATATTGATTAAGGAAAGAACGAAAGCATGAAAAGAGAAGAAAAACAAAATACTTATTAAATAGACATATTAAATAAAGTCTTTAACGAAGTCGACTTTGAATATATGTATTACTTCTCTCATAACTTCATCGTCCGGTTAGCGCAGTGGTTAGCGCACTCGCTTCTCACCAAGGCGACCCGGATTCGATTCCCGGCCTGGCGCCCGGCATGTGAGTTTGGTTAGTGGTCACCAAGCCGGACAAGTGATTTCTCCGGGTACTCCGGTTTCCCCCACAACACAAGACCACACTCTCGCGCAACATCGTGCTCACGAGAGTGATAAATATAAGTTGCAATAGCTTGTTTCACATTCGTTGCAAAATAAAAAAGTTTAAACTATAACTTCATCGTTTCTTCTCCAACTAGTAAGTATGTATAAATATATATAAGTTTCAAGTAAGACACGAACGTTTCGCCGCTGACATAAAGCTTATTTCAGAGTCCCGAGTCATATTTGTTCTTACTATTGAGCTATCTACGTTGACGGTCAATGTCGCGTTCGTCTTCGGACATTAGGCAAC
Organism: Mya arenaria; assembly: GCF_026914265.1. NCBI lineage: Eukaryota > Metazoa > Mollusca > Bivalvia > Myida > Myidae > Mya > Mya arenaria. Next base: position 34,522,264 of record NC_069137.1, on the reverse strand, counting down.
ACCAGTTGCACGTTCTCTTTAGCTCGCTTTATAGCGGGTTCACAATCGAACATTCATTATTTAGCATATCATAGCTATCTTATAGAAGCAAAATCTTGCCAAGTGCCAAATAATTGATCGGTCATCTCAGCACTAAAACTTATAAATGTGCTTATTTATAAATAGTACTTTCGGGCGTAAATGGGGTTCCCGCCTTCCAATAGTATACGTTGGCGCACGTTGAAACCCGTAGGTAGCTATAGTCGTGGACTCATATTGTCTGAATGCTGTGCTCGCAAACCCAACAATACTGAACCCTTCACCAATGCTACAGCTATAGTCTGGGACTCATATTGTCTGAACGCTGTGCTCGCAAACCCAACAATACTGAACCCTTCACCAATGGTACAGCGTTCAGTGTGGTAACTTATCAGATGTACCTTTATAACATGTTCTCCAAGACTGCCATCGACCGTGTGGGTTGTCATCAAATTGGACGTCAAATGGGTTGTCAAAGTATCGGCACATGTTCACCACAGATTTCCAATGCACAGTTGGGTATTCAAAAGTTCTGGGTTGAAAAAAAAAGTGTATATTAAATTCATAAGTCAGTCTAACTTATGTGTATCAGGGTGTCTATAAAATAGAATTGCATCAAGTGCTTTCTGTCTGTGTCTATATGGTTAAATTAAAAAAAAAGTTATCAATACAATGCAATAGTGTTTGCAGTAGCTATGATCTAGTAGTAATATATGCCAGTTGCCTGTTCCAATAGGAATTCTGTGGTTCCTTGTTCAAAATCTTACGAATTTGTACAGATCTTTATTTGGCATATTATAGATACAAAATTTAAAAATCAAAAAGTTCTGTAAAATACACAGTTGGTTGCAGTTTTTACCATAAATTATGCAGAGGCCGTTTTCAAATGAAGTATATCCAAGGTTGTTTTTTCTTATTCAATTCAGGAATGAATTGCGGGCTTGATAATGACATCAAGACCGCAATTCATTACTTTTATTTACACCAATAGTTCATTATTTCATTCAAGAATTGTTAAAAAAAAACTTAATTTCGTTTAAAAAAAACTTTCAGTAACCCATTCCTACCCATTCTGTAAATAGAACGACCCGGAAGCATTTTTAATGACGTCACAATATCGCGGGAAAAGATCAACCACTTGAAATCACTTTTAAACGTAAAAATCAAACAGTTATGGCAACTACACATGTAAAATTTTAAAAAAAACTAACACTTTCTAAAACGTTGATTTATATTTTACGGGACCTTCTGACGCAATACAAATAATAACAAGATAAATATTGTTCATGTATATTGTTTTGCAATGAATTGCGATCCGAACATATCCGAAGATGTTGCGTTCATCGATTGATGGACGCAATTGCCGAAATGACGTTCATTTAAGGAATGGAAGTTGAGGTGTAAATATTCATTTAATGATGATGTCAAATGATATATTACTTTATTAATTGCTTCAGTAATTAATCTAATGATAAAAATTTGTTTTGGCTGTTATTTTTTATGGTAATTAATTTCCAGCAATCAGTTATATTTTTTCTATATCAATTGATAATGTTTTAAATTAAATCATGTTTCCCTGTAGACCATGTATTTTGGCGTCGAGCGTTTCAATTTAAGAACATAACATTAACTTAAGCTGAACTCTTTCTATTATGTCATTATTACCGTATCCCCAAATTCAGCACTATATTTTTAAAAGGCTTTATAGTTTCATGAAAAAGTTATATTAGTAAGTCAATTGGTAATGGTAGTCATTTGGAGTTTTTAATTCGGCTTTACATAGCACGGGTGGCCTGCGAAGCTATATGCGTGTTGCACCCAGCAAATGAACCGGATCTACGGAAATAAATATCGAGATATGTATATCCATCAGCCATATCCAAATCATTGTTTTTGAATTTTAAAGTTGCAATGTCCAAACGCTATAGTTGATGACGTATTATTGACTGTTAGTTTCCATGTAAAACAAACGCGGGAATAAATGCTCATAGAATTTTGTAATTATTTCAGTTTCTGACATGAAAATAGTATTGTCAGCATACAACACAATAAACAATTTTAGAAAGGTTTGCATACATATATGAGTAGTATTTTGAATATCAACACCGCCATTTAGGATATTCTGCTTTGGGTATATGTGAGAGAATATGCGAAACACATGATAGCATGGACACTGTCAATTTGTGAATTATATTGTTAAATTACACTTGTATTTTTGTGCGACTCCGACGTTGAAAATCTATGGGTTGACAGCCTGTGGTATTCACATATTGTACGTGGATTTAATCCTTTTGATATTTGTGGTGTTCGGTGCAAAGGTGGCATTATCGGTCAGGTATCGTAAACAGAGGTCCGTGAATTGTTTTTTATTTTTTTAAGTGAGGCACATGTTAAGTGCAGCACAGTTTGGTGGAATCGTTCGTTATTTTTTTGTATTTTCGAAGGATAAAAAAACTGTTATCGTAATATAAATACGCCCATCCGGAGGCAAGACGTGTAAGTTCTTCTCGGTTTTTAACCTATGTTTCTAGAGGCCTTAACCAAAAGTTATTGAATGTTTAAGCTGAAACAGTGTTTGTTTACAAAGTGAATATAGAAAATTGCGTGACTTGAAACTGAGTTTTTATTCAAAATATACCGTTTTTGGACATTTTTAGTTAAATTATTATAGAGATTTTGCATCTATTTTTCTACGACGGCTTGTGCACTTAACATGGGTACCATATGGCCAATTTGTTTATGTCTAAACACCTTTAAGGTTTGCCTTGAAAGTTTTATGCCAGTTCTAATAAGTTGAGGAAATGAAAACAACCAAGGTATTGCCATTTGTGGCGTTAATACAGATTTAAGATCATTAAAATTACTACTAAAATCCTGGATTGAAACGCCCCAACCCGACCGCTATGGATAGGCGAGATTCCGAGACGTGTTGGATACAAGGTCCGTGCCTGTAGTTGCATTCATATATAGTTTATAATGTTTTTTAGAATATGTTCACAAATGGGTATATAATATCATTTATATTTACTTTTCGTTTAAACAGTCATCCTGCAAAATAGAGTCATCCCCTAGTTTGTTGGCAACATCCGCCTTGCAATGAACACACTGTTGGGTAAGCGTACACGCGTCACTGATCGGGAGACCAAGGCCTGCTGAAATGATTACCATTACTGATACATAATTATGGTATCGGTGTAAAAACTAAGTTAAGTGACTCAAGTTAGTTGAAACCTGAGATAAGTACATATAGATTTAACTGAGATAGCTATGATCTGTAACGAGTCGTCATAATACACTTTATTTAACGAGTTCAGGAAATATGTAAATTAACGCTTACTAAGATATTTCCTGGAAGAGTTGAATACAACTGTGTATTATAAGATGACAAGTGCTGGATTATGTTTGTCACTTGCCTTTTTTGGAAATAAAGAATGAAAAGAATGAAAAAGACCGACCTGCATCACAACCGAAATTAACAAAATGACGAAGCAATATTATTTCCGCACTAAATGTAGTACCCGGCAGAATTAAAAATATGTATTTCAGCAGCCAAATGTATACATAACACCTATTAAATTCTTTAGTTTGGCCAATGTTATCCGGAGTGTATACTGATTGGTCAATATTTATCCAATAATAACTACTTACAAAAGAGGGTCGGATCCAGGATTTGTGAGAGGGAGCGTTAATAAGGGGCGCAACCTTTTAACGTCATCCCCTCCCTCAGTACAGAAATGTATTTGGTTAAAAGTGTTGGCATTGGGTTTTGGGGTACTCCCCCAAGAAATCTTCAAATCTACAAGTTCTAGTCCGAAATGTTGCATTTTTTTGGCGTATTTAATTACTTTTTCTCCCCTGGATCCGCTTACTAGTGCAAATCAAATCGTTTCAATGAGTCAATTAGCCAAAAGATAACATATAGAACAGTTATTCAAACGTGTTATACAATTGGCTGTCGATCATCGTAATTACGTTATTAAGTATCTATAATAAATTATTGCATGCTATACTAAAAGAACAACATGAAAACTATACTTTTAACGATATCTGTTTTTGTTCTAAATAGTACAATACATGCGGTTCGATGACGTCTTAATTTTGGAATATGTTTTAGACGTCATTTTCTATTTAGATACAAGAAGGTCTTAAGAATGTTTTTCGTGAAATCAAGAGGAAATATCACGTTTTCGTATTATTATTTATAAATAAAAAAAATGCTTTATTCAAATCTTCATCATAAAACAAAATGAAAAATAAAGTAAAATATACGTTTGGTTATCGTAAGTAAACGAAAGATATTCAAATAAGCCACGAGGATAAGACTCGGGCAATTTAGCTCTGAAAGAGTATTACATCTCTGGTAACTAAGCTATGTACGAGTATTACTACTCTGGTAGCTAAGCTATGTAAGAGTATTACTTCTCTGGTATTACTTCTCTGGTAGCTAAGCTATGTAAGAGTATTACTTCTCTGGTAGCTAAGCTTTGTACGAGTATTACTTCTCTGGTATTACTTCTCTGGTAACTAAGCTTTGTAAGAGTATTACTTCTCTGGTATTACTTCTCTGGTAGCTAAGCTATGTAAGAGTATTACTTCTCTGGTAGCTAAGCTTTGTACGAGTATTACTTCTCTGGTATTACTTCTCTGGTAGCTAAGCTATGAAAGAGTATTACTTCTCTGGTATTACTTCTCTGGTAGCTAAGCTATGTAAGAGTATTACTTCTCTGGAAACTAAGCAATGTAAGAGTATTACTTCTCTGGTAACTAAGCTATGTAAGAGTATTACTTCTTTAGAAACTAAGCTATGTAAGAGTATTACTTCTCTGGTAACTTAGCTATGTCAGAGTATTACTTCTCTGGAAACTAAGCTATGTAAGAGTATTACTTCTCTGGTAACTAAGCTATGTAAGAGTGTTACTTCTCTAGAAACTAAGCTATGTAAGAGTATTATTTCTCTGTTAACTAAGCTATGTAAGAGTATTACTTCTCTGGTAACTAAGCTATGTAAGAGTATTACTTCTCTGTAACTAAGCTATGTAAGAATATTACTTCTCTGACAAATGAGCTATGTAAGAGTGTTACTTCTCTAGAAACTAAGCTATGTAAGAGTATTACTTCTCTGGTAATTAAGCTATGTAAGAGTGTTACTTCTCTGGTAACTAAGCTATGTAAGAGTATTACTTCTCTGGTAACTTAGCTATGTAAGAGTATTACTTCTCTGGTAACTAAGCTATGTAAGAGTATTACTTCTCTGGTAACTAAGCTATGTAAGAGTATTACTTCTCTAGAAACTAAGCTATGTAAGAGTATCACTTCTCTAGAAACTAAGCTATGTAAGAGTATTACTTTTCTAGAAACTAAGCTATGTAAGAGTATTACTTCTCTGGAATCTAAGCTATGTAAGAGTATTACTTCTCTGGTAACTAAGCTATGTAAGAGTATTACTTCTCTGGTAACTTAGCTATATAAGAGTATTACTTCTCTGGTAACTAAGCTATGTAAGAGTATTACTTCTCTAGAAACTAAGCTATGTAAGAGTATTACTTCTCTGGTAACTTAGCTATGTAAGAGTATTATTTCTCTGGTAATTAAGCTATGTACGAGTATAACTTCTCTGGTAACTAAGCTATGTAAGAGTATTACTTCTCTGGTAATTAAGCTATGTACGAGTATTACTTCTCTGGTAACTAAGCTATGTAAGAGTATTACTTCTCTGGTAATACGGCTATGTACGAGTATTACTTCTCTGGTAACTAAGCTATGTAAGAGTATTACTTCTCTGGTAACTATGCTATGTAAGAGTATTACTTCTCTGGTAATTAAGCTATGTACGAGTATTACTTCTCTGGTAACTAAGCTATGTAAGAGTATTACTTCTCTGGTAACTAAGCTATGTAAGAGTATTACTTCTCTGGTAACTAAGCTATGTAAGAGTATTACTTCTCTGGTAACTAAGCTATGTAAGAGTATTACTTCTCTGGTAACTATTCTATGTACGAGTATTACTTCTCTAGAAACTAAGCTATGTAAGAGTATTACTTCTCTGGTAACTAAGCTATGTAAGAGTGTTACTTCTCTGGTAATTAAGCTATGTACGAGTATTACTTCTCTGGTAACTAAGTTATGTAAGAGTATTACTTCTCTGGAAACTAAGCTATGTAAGAGTATTACTTCTGTGGTAATTAAGCTATGTACGAGTATTACTTCTCTGGTAACTAAGCTATGTAAGAGTATTACTTCTCTGGTAATTAAGCTATGTACGAGTATTACTTCTCTGGTAACTAAGCTATGTAAGAGTATTACTTCTCTGGTAATTAAGCTATGTACGAGTATTACTTCTCTGGTAACTAAGCTATGTAAGAGTATTACTTCTCTGGTAATTAAGCTATGTACGAGTATTACTTCTCTGGTAACTAAGCTATGTAAGAGTATTGCTTCTCTGGTAACTATGCTATGTAAGAGTATTACTTCTCTGGTCATTAAGCTATGTACGAGTATTACTTCTCTGGTAACTAAGCTATGTAAGAATATTACTTCTCTGGTAACTAAGCTATGTAAGAGTATTACTTCTCTGGTAACTAAGCGATGTAAGAGTATTACTTCTCTGGTAACTATGCTATGTAAGAGTATTACTTCTCTAGAAACTAAGCTATGTAAGAGTATTACTTCTCTGGGAACTAAGCTATGTAAGAGTATTACTTCTCTGGGAACTAAGCTATGTAAGAGTATTACTTCTCTGGTAACTAAGCTATGTAAGAGTGTTTCTTCTCTAGAAACTAAGCTATGTAAGAGTATTACTTCTCTAGAAACTAAGCTATGTAAGAGTATTACTTCTCTGGTAACTTAGCTATGTAAGAGTATTACTTCTCTAGAAACTAAGCTATGTAAGGGTATTACTTCTCTGACAACTTAGCTATGTAAGAGTATTACTTCTCTGGAAACTAAGCTATGTAAGAGTATTACTTCTCTAGAAACTAAGCTATGTAAGAGTATTACTTCTCTGGAAACTAAGCTATTTAGAGTATTACTTCTCTGGTAACTAAGCTATGTAAGAGTATTACTTCTCTGGTAACTTAGCTATGTAAGAGTATTACTTCTCTAGAAACTAAGCTATGTAAGAGTATTACTTCTCTAGAAACTAAGCTATGTAAGAGTATTACTTCTCTAGAAACTAAGCTATGTAAGAGTATTACTTCTCTGGTAACTTAGCTATGTAAGAGTATTACTTCTCTGGAAACTAAGCTATGTAAGAGTATTACTTCTCTGGTAATTAAGCTATGTACGAGTATTACTTCTCTGGTAACTAAGCTATGTAAGAGTATTACTTCTCTGGTAATTAAGCTATGTACGAGTATTACTTCTCTGGTAACTAAGCTATGTAAGAGTATTACTTCTCTGGTAATTAAGCTATGTACGAGTATTACTTCTCTGGTAACTAAGCTATGTAAGAGTATTACTTCTCTGGTAACTATGCTATGTAAGAGTATTACTTCTCTGGTAATTAAGCTATGTAAGAGTATTACTTCTCTGGTAACTATGCTATGTAAGAGTATTACTTCTCTAGAAACTAAGCTATGTAAGAGTGTTACTTCTCTAGAAACTAAGCTATGTAAGAGTATTACTTCTCTGGTAACTAAGCTATGTAAGAGCATTACTTCTCTGGTAACTAAGCTATGTAAGAGTATTACTTCTCTGGTAACTAAGCTATGTAAGAGTATTACTTCTCTGGTAACTAAGCTATGTAAGAGTATTACTTCTCTAGAAACTAAGCTATGTATATATATAAGAGTATTACTTCTCTGGTAATTAAGCTATGTACGAGTATTACTTCTCTAGAAACTTATTACTTCTCTGGTAATTAAGCTATGTACGAGTATTACTTCTCTGGAAACTAAGCTATGTAAGAGTATTACTTCTCTAGAAACTAAGCTATGTAAGAGTATTATTTCTCTAGAAACTAAGCTATGTAAGAGTATTACTTCTCTAGAAACTAAGCTATGTAAGAGTATTACTTTTCTAGAAACTAAGCTATGTAAGAGTATTACTTCTCTGGAAACTAAGCTATGTAAGAGTATTACTTCTCTGGTAACTTAGCTATGTTATAGAATATTGCTTCTCTGGAAACTAAGCTAAAAATAAGCGAGAAAAAAATGTTTGTTAAAATTCAAACTCGATTTTGTAGAGTTTCTTACCCAGAGCAGCGGCATCGAGTAAGAAAATCATACACAGTATTCCCGTCATTCTCGCAAGACATATGCGGTGTTTTAGTCAGAATACAAAATTAATGATAGTTTAGACAAAGTAATGCATAACGCATGTACACAGAAGACATCCATTCTATAAGTATGTAACAAAAGTATGAATGGAATAAAAAATAGTTAAAGCTTCGAAATACAGTACTGTAAAGCCAATGAGTTGTGCACAGTTTAGAGTATTTTGCCTTATATTTGATAATTAAACTTTAACAGTGAAACTTTACAGAACGATGTTTAATATTACTACGAAATGCGTGAACATTAGCCGTTATTATGGCAGAAACTTACGCGAGCTGTTTCCAATGTGTGTCAGTGTATTTGGGGAAGTCAGCTGATTTCATTTATTCAGTGTATGTAAGATCAAATATGTTCGTTATCAATGGGGTTAATAAGTTTAATTGATGTATGCGTGTTGTTAAATGTTTGGAGAAATGTTAGGTGAACCGCTCGAAATCCGTTTTGCTTACAAACAATGTGAAAACAAACATCCACAACTGTTCCTACTTTACAGTACATCATCAGTTTTATAATATTCGCCTCTGCCCTATCGAAGCTATAAAAAACGACTTTTAAAAAATAAAACTTTCAAAACAAGAAGCTTTTAATAAAATAAATCTACACCGGATATGTCAGGTTCACGAGCTGAAACTCCTTTGTCTATATATCGTTTAAACAGGTCTCTAAATATTTGAACAGACACATGTAAATCCATAACCATCCCCTTTTCATAACAATTAAACAGGATAAACAGCGTTTGTAACTTTTATTTATGTGGGAAGGTTTGGTGTTTCGCGGAAGTCCCCCGTTTGCACAGCGAACGCGATTTCCTTCTTGACTCGTTCGCTACTTCTCAGTTACTGCTGACTTGAATACAATTGAATTTAACAAACAGCTCTATTATCGAGATGAGACATAATGTACATATCGTCATTATCATGCAGCTTCACTCTTGTTTCTATCAACATTATTATTTTCGCGGGAAAAACGGCGTCGTGTTTCGCTGAAAACAGTGCGCCTTTCATTAAGTCTTGAAAAAAAAACTGCTCGTTTAATTTTTGATTTTTTTAAGTACATGTATTCAATGTTTTATTACCAATCGCCTGATATAAAAAAAGATACCTCACCGAGTTCGTTTTTGCGCAGTATCAAATAATCTAACCCCTATACATGCTCTTTTTCATTACGTATTGTTATAAAACGTTTAGCATGACGTAAATCGAACTATTATTTACGCTAATAAGAGCTTAGTTTTGAATAAACCACTGATTAATTACATATAACAGTTGTTGTTAATTTAAGTTAATTTGATAATTCAACATTGTTTTCTTCTGTTGAATTCCGAATAACATTATTAAATCATTAAGGCACTGATTATAAATGAACTATAGTTAAAATGACATGCTTATCCAAAATCCATGCATAAACATGTATAACAAGATCAATGTTGACTAATAAAACTTCTTACTCAATTATGCATTTATGGAAAATATTAATTACTGGTTACAAGATTTTAACCGCGTGTATAATTACAAAATGCGCAAAAACATTAAATTATTGTTGAATGCTAAAATATTTACTGTGTCTACTCTAATCTCATAATGAAAAAATACCATGTTTCATGCTCATATTTTTTCAAGTCAACTCGGTATTTCTCATAAGAACCTTTGTTTTCGACCAGTTTTCTGCAACCAAGCGTCAGATCACATACGACCTTACTATCACTGAAGTCATTGAAGTCAAATATACTTATTTTATTTGCATGTAGAATATAAGCTGTTTATTTATACTTATATATAGTTATATCCTACCTACATAAATATTTTGACACCAATATGCTATAATTTTAAACTATACTATTATTGTATATAATATTATTTATGTTCTACGTCTATCAATGTTTGGATATATTATGAATATGTCCAGCCATGGGGAAAATTAAGATATTGAGTTGAGTTGAGATGGGAGAGTAAGTGTGCATCTTTAAATAGCTACTATCAGCTCATTTTGTTAAGGGTTGTAATAGCTTACATACGAACACACGAACAAAACGTACACTAAAGTCACGTACGCAAGCACGCGTAAAAACGCACACCACACACCATCTCACACTCAAGCACGCGTGCACAAGCATGCATATATGCGCATGCGCTCGTGCTCTCGCACACACACACACACGCACGCACGCACGCACGCACGCACGCGCGTGCACACACATATACATACACATACACAAACGATTATACGCACGCCCATACACACGCACACACACACACACACGCGCACATGCACACACACGCTCTCATGCACATGTACGCTCTCACACGCAGGCATGTATGCACACACGCTCGCGCGCACACACACACACAGGCACGCACGCACGCACACGTGCACAGCCATTGTACGCACGACAGGGACATTGAATGCGGGATAAGGTAGCTATGGTGGCTTCTGTATCATGGGCATTAAGTGCATCACCGAAAGTTGTCTCATAAAGTTGCTTGTACGCTCGACGAGAAGCTTTGATTGCGTGGTAAAGTCAGGAAAACAAAATAACTCAATTCAACAATTCAATGTGATCATTTACAATTAGTGCAAACATTTGTATTAAACACAAATACGATTTACCACAACAAATAAGAAAAAATACATATCAGTCAAAATTAATGTTTGTTATACATGTGGAATATTGATTTTGAATAAGAGGCACTTTAAAACTTAAGTGTGTTTTAATTTTACGCCGATGTAACATTCAATTTTGACCCCGTTATATATTGACCACATGAGTCATTTTCTTTCTGTTCAAAGAATGACACAAGAACTGACCATCCCCCACTCCTCCCCAAACCGTTGCGTAACAAATGACCCTCGTTGAAAATGTTCAAGAGTTATATTCACTACCAAACTTAGTCAATAATATGGTTACCACTATTAGTGGAATTTATTAATTGTATACGTTTTTATTCAACGATAACCGATTGACTACATCAAACTAAGATTCAAAACACTGAACTCTGTAGTCGCGTATTTTATAGATCTGTATACCGGGGGGTACAAGTATTCGGAATCTGCAATGGTTTAAGTGAGGTTTGGGAGCTTGATATGCAAGATGGCGGCGAAACCGTGAAGAAATAGGATTTTTGGAAGCTGTTTTTGCCTGGTAGGTAGTATTTTGTATATATTTCCAAAATATCATTGTGTGCATTCGGCTCTACAATTACCATGCCTCACTCGGCTTTTTATTTCATGCTTCTAGGTTACGGAATAAAAATGTTATTAAAGGAAAACCTTCTGTCAGTCTGTTGTTTACAAATGTGGGAAGCGAGAATTTGATACTTTATAGGACGTTTAAGCTCCAAAAACACATATTTTTGCAATGGTTACTGATTTTGCATTATTTAAATGTGGTCTTTTAATTTCCTGACAATTCCTTTGCTGGACAAGAGCCTTCATGTTTTTTTTTTTTGGTTTAACCACCTAAATGTGCGCTGAAAATAGTTCAACCACCTTTTGGCATCTGAAATGAAAGACAATTGACGAGTTTTTATAAATGAAACCAAACTGTGTGGCCAATTAAATTTGTGACAAACGTTCCATAATATTATAACAAACTTTCCATTATACTATACTATCACGTGTTGAATACTTTTTATAAAAATATTTTTAAAGCGATTTATCTGTCTTTTGTTTACTGTCTAATTTTCTTTTTCTCACATTTTAAGCACTTATAACCAATTGTTAAAGTAGAAATTAAAACAATCTATTATAATAAAAAAACTTAGGTATCTGTATAAGGTTTCGGTACTACAAATATGTCAAATGCCTGGTGACCCTATAGGATAGGCAATCTTACCATTACAGTGGATGGTTATTTTTATATTTGCTATTTCATAATGGTTACATGAGAAGAACCAGAAATCAAATGAAAATTCAGTTTACTGTTAACAATGGAATTAACGTCATGTTTCTATTTGTAGGGCCATCGAAATGCCGAGATACAAAAAGAAATCATCTCTGAGTGATCGTTTTCACAAGACGCACTTGACGTTGAAATTTCATAGCTGTAAACGAAGAATTGGTGAAAATATCGGTTATTGTAGCTGGAACGCAAAATTATGACAGACGTCTCAAAATTGACGTCAGTGGCATATTTTGAAGACTCGTATATTCATAACTGTTCCGAATATTGAAAAAGTAAAAACAGTCCCTAACTGGGCATATGGTCTTTTATTCGTATACCAATTTTCAGACAGTAACTCTAAAAAAAATCATAGTCGCGTTCCACCTTAAGTTAATTACGCCCTATCTAACGTCAATTCCTGGATCCGCCCATGTGGGTAGGCCTATTCTGATACATATGATACTAGAAGTCTTTGCGTATATGCTACAGCAGGAAACTGTGGAGATATAGCAAAAAAGAAAAACAGACCAGACTATATTTTATTAAAACATCAAACTGATATGTTTTCATGTTGTGATTATATCGTGGTTGTTGTTATACTGATGAAGACGTATTTAGCTTAGATTTAGTAAAATCGCTCGGTGCAAGTACTAGAATAATGGTTTCATCCTCGCGAGACGCATGGTAAGCGGAAGCGTGGGTAGTGTACACGTTAAAATATATTCATTTGAAAGTTAACCCCGGCACGTAACATAAGTTACCCGCTATTGCTACATTATTGGACGGCTGGGCCTTTTCCGAGATAAGTTGTTCACAGAACGCTGTTAAGACAGTGACATAGATTTTATTTCATTCTATGATGTGTACAGGTGGCCCCGCAGTGCCGGGTGAATGCGGTGGTTTTGTCTTTGCTCCAAAAATGACCGGGAATGGGCCTTACTTAGAATCCCTGGGTGCGGGGGCATTTGGCGGGGATTTTATCAGCAGTTTGTCCCCGCAGGACGGGAATTCTACCCGGGTTTGGCTGGACCGAAAGTCAAAGTCCCTGCTATTCCCCAGACCTGTGGGCCGTGGTTTCAATTAATTAATGCATTATAGGAGTCTATCAGCCATTTTAAGTCGCACAAAGAAAACTTTGTTGAAACCTTCACAATGAAAAGTAATAAATACATTATAATCAGTCATATTTATACTCGTATATTGTTGTCGGTAAAAAGCTATACAAAGCTGATGCTTTAAATGTCACATGATATCCGACAATAAACAAATAATGACTTGATGACATGACGTTATAGTAGTTACTCTAGAAATAATATTGCTAAAAGTCTTCATGACGATCTGTATAATTAAATATAAGGTACGGAGCAATACGGAGTTTAACAAGACCATAGTATGTGGAGCGTGTCGATCAAGGTCACATCTCATTTGCATAATGACGACAACAACATGGCTGCTTCCTGCTTTCGGAGCCAAATAAAGTTGTAGAGTCAAATTAATCTGTTTTGCAAGAAGCCTTTCTTGTTGCATCAAGACCATTTGCAGAAATGGTGTTTGAATCGATCGTGGTTGATTTAATCAACAAGTATCTAGGAGATTTTGTTGAGAACTTGGATAAATCGCAGCTAAAACTTGGGATTTGGGGAGGTGATATGCTATTTTTAGCCATATTTCTGATAAGCCATATGATTGTATACTATCAATAGCAATTATTATATCAATCATTTAAAACAATTTTAACATAACTTGCTATTCAGGTAGGTCTATAGCAGCATGGTCGTTTGCTTGAGAATCTAGGGATTCTCCACTAATCAAATTCCAATCTGGCAAGAAAGTGTGTGGTGACTGGTGTGTGTGGGTAAGAACCAGTGTCCGGTTAGCTGAGTTGGTTAGCACTGTCCTTGTGTTCGGGCGGTTGTGAGTTTGAGCTCCAAACTGGGCGCACATTTCCTCTCAGGGCTCTACCACATTGAATAAAGTGGCGAAAAAACACTGATGAATTAATTTTGTAACATGTGCTCATTAAGGTGGCTTTACAAGAGGGAGAGAGCTTGTGTCCTGACTAGGGATTCTACACTGTATCTTAACATGTAGTATTGCAGACACAACGTCTCTACAAAGCTACATTAAGCCTTTGTATTACAATTTACAAATTTAAGCACCTAGCTTTCCTTGGATCATTGTTAAGGCCAAGTTGGGATGGAACCTTGTCTCCTCTGTTCTAAAATGTGACTACTGTTGTCGTCTTTAATATCAGCACTGAGCCGATAGTTCATTGTTTTGTAAAATTATTTATTTATGAGAAACAAAATATTCCTATCTATTTCAGGTGATGTTGTTCTCAATGAGCTGGACCTGAAAGAGAGTGCCCTTGTGAGTAATTGCAATATTTGCTGTTCAAATCATTTTTTTTTCAATGCGTTTTGATTTATTTGTGCAAAGAGTATTTACAAATGAAGTGTTGTTGAGATATGATCATTTCTAAGGAATGCTCTTAACTAGTTGCTTAAAGTATGACAATCTAATTGTACCAGGGCATGGTTGGGTACCCGCTGGCTGGGTATGTTTTGGAAGGTAACAAGTAACAGTTTAGATTATGTTTGTTTAGGGGAATGAAAGGGATCTTCCTTCTCCATGTGCATTTTCATAGATAAGGGATCCCTGCCTTTGTGACTGAGCTCACTTGAACAGAGACAACATATCTTCTTTTCAATTGCAAATGATAAAACAACTTAAAAACTGTATAGGCCAATATAAATTAAATGCTAGGTTTTCATCATTTTTTTTAAATGGCCCCATTTTTTTATTTTTTTTTTAGATGACTCTTTCACCAATGAATGCTCATGTGTTTCTAGACGTACCACAAACACAATCGTAATTATTTTCCTTTTTTAAATGTGACTGTTATACATCAGCAGTACTCGACCGATATGCAACTCTTGTTCAACCTTTTTTTAGTAAATAAAATTCAAGGGGCTGCAGAAAAAAGGGGCGGGCATGAAAATTTATAGTTGCCTTAAATTAACTGTGCATTAACTATTCTTTGTCATGTTTATTTTGTGATTTGAATTGTTTATACGGGTAGCCAGGTATGCTCGGGTAATTGACAATCCGGTTCCCAGGTCCAAAATGTTGCCTGTCCATGTCTGCACCATGTCCTCAGTACAAGCAGAAAAAAATATTCTAGTACTGCAGAAAGAAGTACATTTTGTACTACCATATTGGGTATTCTCCTCTCTTCAGGATAAATACTGTACTTGATTTGCATGGCTGATATGTAAGCCAATCAATTAGAAAGACATTCTAACCAAATCCAATGTGTTTTCTGCTAAAATCATTTTTTTTCTTTTAATGCGTTTTTTTGCAATTTAACTCCTGCTAAACACCCCACTTCTAGATTTTTCTATGCACATTATCATAACTATCATGTATTGTTATACTTTTAATACGATGTAATCTGGTTGGTGTATCAAGTCACTGTTTTTACAAATCAAGAAGTCATGGCCCCATTCACTAAACGATAAGATAAAACTAGAGATTATTATTGTTTTTCAGGATGACCTTGACCTTCCAGTAAAGATCAAAGCAGGCCACATAGGTAAGACATAATACAATCTGGTTAACTTTGATCAAGCAATGATATTCAAAGCTATACATTTAAATACTAAGTAAATTTTGTATGTATGCATCCACAATGTTCTCAACAGCATTTTGAATCATACTAAACAGTGAAGTAATAGCTGCTTTCTTATTTGTTCCACAATGCATTAAAGTACACGTTGAAGTTGAGGGATTTTTATCTCGACTATTCGAAGAATAGGTGGGCTATACTTCTCGCCCCAGCGTCGGCGTCCGGTTAAAGTTTTAGGGCAAGTTGGGATTTTCACTTATAAAACCAATACCCTACATTCAATCGACTTAATACTTCCTGCAGTTGTTCAGGGCCATCACATGATGAGGTTAGATAACTCCATATTATTCTTTACACAGATTATTGCCCCTGATTGACTATGGAACTTAGTTAAAGTTTTAGGGCAAGTTGGAATATTTATTAATAACTTCTATATCCTTTGTTCAATTGACTTAATACTTCACACAGTTGTTCAGGACCATCACACAATGAGGTTACATAACTCCATATTATCCTAAATACAAGTTATGGCCCCTGATTGACTTAGGTTAAAGTTTTAGGGCAGGTTAAAGTTTTAGGGCAAGTTGGGATTTTCACTTAAAACTCCAATACCATTCATTCAATTGACTTAATAATTCACACAGATGTTCAGAGCCATCACACAATGAGGTTAGATAACTCCATATTATTTTTTATACAAATTATGGCCCCTGATTGACTATGGAACTTAGGTTAAAGTTTTAGGGCAGGTTGGGATATTGTTTAATAACTTCTATACCCTTCATTCAATTGACTTTATACTTCACACAATTGTTCAGGACCATCACCCAATGAGGTTACATAACTCCATATCCTTAATACAAGTTATGGCCCCTGATTGACTGAGGTTAAAGTTTTAGGCAAGTAAAAGTTAAGGGCAAGTTGGGATTTTAATAAAAAAAACTTCTATACCGTTAATTAAATGCACTTAATAAAATTCAAAATTATTTACGACCATCTTACAACAAGAAACATAACTCCGTTTTAAGCCTTAATACAAATTATGGCCCTTGAATTTTTTTTTTTTTTAATTTCCTCTGAAAGGCATATTTGTATATTCTTAACCACATTTTCATAATGGGAAATCAAGTTATTTGAATGACTTGCGTCATTTTTTGGGCGGGCTGGTGGGAGGGCAGCATCAAAGTCGGCTTATGTATTGAATAATTTTAGTTAGGTTTGTCATAAAGAGACCAAACTTGGTATTATTACATCGTTATTGTATTCTAAGTCAAAGCGGCGTAGTCGAGCACGCTGTCTTACGACGGCTCTTGTTACAGTCATTCTCAACCCTGTTATGTTAGTTTATATGTGAGGAGTGTTATACAAGACCAAATCAGGTGTATACATGTGTATGCCCATCTTTAAAAAGGGATTGGGGGTTTTATACCTGGGATTTCTTTTCGCTCTAAGAAGTGTTTTCAAGCTTATCTAAGACTAATCAGGATATTTTCTGAAAATGATATGTTGGCCCAGGTGGAGTGCTTTTTTAATGTATTTTTGAAACTATTAAGATATTCAATTATATACACTTATTATGTCTCTAGTCTGGCCTAGCGAATAGAACAGTTGGCTAATTATATACACTTATTATGTCTCTAGTTTGGCCTAGCGAATAGAACAGTTGCCTAATTATATACACTTATTATGTCTCTAGTCTGGCCTAGCGAATAGAACAGTTGCCTAATTATATACACTTATTATGTCTCTAGTCTGGCCTAGCGAATAGAACAGTTGCCTAATTATATACACTTATTATGTCTCTAGTCTGGCCTAGCGAATAGAACAGTTGCCTAATTATATACACTTATTATGTCTCTAGTCTGGCCTAGCGAATAGAACAGTTGCCTAATTATATACACTTATTATGTCTCTAGTCTGGCCTAGCGAATAGAACAGTTGCCTAATTATATACACTTATTATGTCTCTAGTCTGGCCTAGCGAATAGAACAGTTGCCTAATTATATACACTTATTATGTCTCTAGTCTGGCCTAGCGAATAGAACAGTTGCCTAATTATATACACTTATTATGTCTCTAGTCTGGCCTAGCGAATAGAACAGTTGCCTAATTATATACACTTATTATGTCTCTAGTCTGGCCTAGCGAATAGAACAGTTGCCTAATTATATACACTTATTATGTCTCTAGTCTGGCCTAGCGAATAGAACAGTTGCCTAATTATATACACTTATTATGTCTCTAGTCTGGCCTAGCGAATAGAACAGTTGCCTAATTATATACACTTATTATGTCTCTAGTCTGGCCTAGCGAATAGAACAGTTGCCTAATTATATACACTTATTATGTCTCTAGTCTGGCCTAGCGAATAGAACAGTTGCCTTATTATATACACTTATTATGTCTCTAGTCTGGCCTAGCGAATAGAACAGTTGCCTAATTATATACACTTATTATGTCTCTAGTCTGGCCTAGCGAATAGAACAGTTGCCTAATTATATACACTTATTATGTCTCTAGTCTGGCCTAGCGAATAGAACAGTTGCCTAATTATATACACTTATTATGTCTCTAGTCTGGCCTAGCGAATAGAACAGTTGCCTTATTATATACACTTATTATGTCTCTAGTCTGGCCTAGCGAATAGAACAGTTGCCTAATTATATACACTTATTATGTCTCTAGTCTGGCCTAGCGAATAGAACAGTTGCCTAATTATATACACTTATTATGTCTCTAGTCTGGCCTAGCGAATAGAACAGTTGCCTAATTATATACACTTATTATGTCTCTAGTCTGGCCTAGCGAATAGAACAGTTGCCTAATTATATACACTTATTATGTCTCTAGTCTGGCCTAGCGAATAGAACAGTTGCCTAATTATATACACTTATTATGTCTCTAGTCTGGCCTAGCGAATAGAACAGTTGCCTTATTATATACACTTATTATGTCTCTAGTCTGGCCTAGCGAATAGAACAGTTGCCTAATTATATACACTTATTATGTCTCTAGTCTGGCCTAGCGAATAGAACAGTTGCCTAATTATATACACTTATTATGTCTCTAGTCTGGCCTAGCGAATAGAACAGTTGCCTTATTATATACACTTATTATGTCTCTAGTCTGGCCTAGCGAATAGAACAGTTGCCTAATTATATACACTTATTATGTCTCTAGTCTGGCCTAGCGAATAGAACAGTTGCCTAATTATATACACTTATTATGTCTCTAGTTTGGCCTAGCGAATAGAACAGTTGCCTAATTATATACACTTATTATGTCTCTAGTCTGGCCTTGCGCATAGAACAGTTGCCTAATTATATACACTTATTATGTCTCTAGTCTGGCCTAGCGAATAGAACAGTTGCCTAATTATATACACTTATTATGTCTCTAGTCTGGCCTAGCGAATAGAACAGTTGCCTAATTATATACACTTATTATGTCTCTAGTCTGGCCTAGCGAATAGAACAGTTGCCTAATTATATACACTTATTATGTCTCTAGTTTGGCCTAGCGAATAGAACAGTTGCCTAATTATATACACTTATTATGTCTCTAGTTTGGCCTAGCGAATAGAACAGTTGCCTAATTATATACACTTATTATGTCTCTAGTCTGGCCTAGCGAATAGAACAGTTGCCTAATTATATACACTTATTATGTCTCTAGTCTGGCCTAGCGAATAGAACAGTTGCCTAATTATATACACTTATTATGTCTCTAGTCTGGCCTAGCGAATAGAACAGTTGCCTAATTATATACACTTATTATGTCTCTAGTCTGGCCTAGCGAATAGAACAGTTGCCTAATTATATACACTTATTATGTCTCTAGTCTGGCCTAGCGAATAGAACAGTTGCCTAATTATATACACTTATTATGTCTCTAGTCTGGCCTAGCGAATAGAACAGTTGCCTTATTATATACACTTATTATGTCTCTAGTCTGGCCTAGCGAATAGAACAGTTGCCTAATTATATACACTTATTATGTCTCTAGTCTGGCCTAGCGAATAGAACAGTTGCCTAATTATATACACTTTTTGTGTACAGTTAGGCCAAACGAATAAAACAGAGGCTTAATTATATACACTTTATGTGTACAGTTAGGCCTAACAAATAGAACAGTATGTTCATTATGTTTGTATTCGACTAAAACCAAACATGTACAGAACACATACAATGCTGCTATGTTTAGCTAGCTGTCAGGCAATCCATATTGTAATCACATTAATTGCTCCCTCCCTCCCTGATACTTGTGAAATATAAAATCATCAATGTAATTAATGCCCTTGAGAGCTCAGATGTTCAAGAGGCTGCACTTCAATGTTACAGCTAGCAACAAGTGTTTTGCTGACAAAATGTTAACTAGAGTGCCATTGATACTGCAAGATGTTTTTTTTTTTCATTTTGAGGATGGGGCCATGACCTTTTATTTGAGGAATAGGCCTTGACCTTTTATTCTGAGGAAGGGGTATTGACCTTTTTTTGGAGGAAGGCGTCTTGACCATTTATTTTTGTGAAGGGGCCTTGACCTTTTTATTTTAGGGAAGGGGCCTTGACCTTTTATTTGAAGGGAAGGGGCCTTGACCTTTTATTTTGGGAAAGAGACCTTGACCTTTTATTTTTGGGAAGGGGTATTGACCTTTTATTTGAGGAAGGGGTCTTGACCTTCTATTTTTTGGAAGGGGCCTTGACCTTCTATATTTGGAAAGGGGCCTTGACCTCCCATTTTTATCCCCTGCCTTGAAAAGGCGAGGAGATATAGTAATGGTAGGCGCGATTCCGTGCGTGTGCGTGTGTGCGTCCGTCCGTCCCACATTCCTTTCTTTGCATCTTCTCTTACATTTCTCATGCGATTTCTCCCAAACTTTCACAGATTGATGATCTTAAAGTGAAGCAGCGCATGTTGTCGGGCTTTTGCGATTCAACCATTTTTGAAAGAGTTTTAGCCCTTCGTTTATTTTTCATTTAAAATTGGTTTCTTCACAACTCCTCTTATGTTTTTCATGCGATTTCTACCAAACTTTCACAGATTGATGACTATATAGTGACATAGCTCATATTGTCGGGCTTTCACGATTCGGCTGTTTTTGAAAGAGTTATTGCCCTTTTTTACATTTAAAATTGGTTTCTTCGCAACTCCTCTTACGTTTTGCATGCAATTTCTACCAAACTTTCACAGATTGATGACTATATGAATTATTGCCCTTTCTTAATTTTACGCATTTCTTATGTTCCTGAAAAACTACCCTTACCATTGATTTGCTTTCGTTACAAAAAATGCGTCCATGAGGCGGGGGATATAGCTGTCTGTGACCGCTCTTGTTTGGAAGGGGTCTTCAGGGTCTTGATCCTTTTTTGGGGGAAGGGTTC